>NC_083591.1:57526434-57826434 GCF_027579695.1 Neoarius graeffei | reverse complement strand
AGCGTGACCTCGAGCCAAATGTGTTTTTCCCGTCCAGCCCTCCCACTCCGCCAATAAGGACACATCATTTCCCACTTTTAGTTTATTTATTTTGGTTACTTTTGTGCAGAAGACTCCCTGTGGATTTAGGTTTCACGTGTAGAGTTTGAACGCTGACAGGATACCGATGCACGGTTTTTCCCTCCTCAGCGCAACAAGGCGTCTCTGCGGGAACTGGTGGAGGGACAGAGAGTCATTTGCAAGCACAAAAATGGCCGGTACTACCAGTGCGAGGTGGTGGAGCTCACCAAAGCAACGTTCTACGAGGTCATCTTCGACGATGGTTCATTCAGCGACAATCTCTTCCCGGAGGACATCGTGGTGCGTACAGGACGCTGTGGCGAAATTCAACTAATGGGTGGCTGGGGAAGTCGGGTCGGGTTTTGTTTAATGTGGGTTTTGTTTGTTACAGAACAGAGACTGTGTGCGACTCGGGCCTCCAGCAGAGGGCGACGTGGTGCAGGTGCGCTGGACAGACGGCCTGATCTACGGCGCGAAGTTCGTAGCAGCTCACGTCATCCCCATGTACCAGGTCAGAGAAACACACACACACACACACACACACACACACACACACTATCTGAGCGTTAACCATTTCAAAGTGCACCTGTGTGGAAAATTTCCACTTCTGCCCCCTCCTTCGTGTTTGTCCCGAGAAGGAACAGTTTATTTCGTCAGCCTGCTGTGACTTACATAACATCACACAAACAACAAAATTTCAAAATTTCACCACACACACACACACACACACACACACACACACACACACACACACACACTTTTTTCATCACTCATTTCTCTCATGCGAGTTCTGAAGTGAATTCTAAAAGGAAAGAAGAACTTGGTGGTTAGAGCTTGTCTGATAACAGTGACGGAACAGATGTTGATGTGAAATTAACAAACTTTTTTTTTTTTGGTGAACATTTTAAAGCTGATATTCAATTTCAAAAACACTTAAAGAGCAGTATACTCGGCCGGGTGACGTGATGTGATATTGAGATCGTGATAAATTATGCCATGATATATTTTACTGTCACAGTGCGACCGATTAGAAATATTTTATTTTTTGTATAACGGTTACAAGCTCTGGAAGAGAATTCAGTCATGTTAACAGATGAAGTACTGTTCAATTTGTCTTTACCTACTTTTTTTTTTTTGGGTCCACACTAAAATTTTGATGGTTTATTCTTTTTAAAAGCAGCACTACTTTCACTAGTGGTTTAAGAAGCCTGTAGTGTGTATCCTAACACACATCATGTATTGTGATATGATGAACATCTCGAATCCGTTACTTACAGTAAGTCTGTCCTTCTGGAAAACTAATAAAGGAATGTGTTTGTCACATGACACTCATTTTATTGACGTATACAAACATCACGAACGTTAACGACCAATAATTTCCATTTCCGTCAGCCTAAGTAGCAAATACTTTTGACTTTGTTTATTGAGAATAACTTTCTATGGACTCAGCTCTGACTAAACTGGGTGATTTGGAAGTGAACGGGCCCGAGGCAGAGGTGCGGCTCGTTGTTTGCCTCGTATCGACTCGCAGGATTTCTCACTGCCTGTGTGAGCTGAGTGTCATGTGACCGTTCAGAGGAAAAAGTGCTGCTTTAGTAAAAATACATCAGGTGTGATGAAGCGGGGTTACTTTTACCACCTGACGTTGATCGTTTTCCTAGAACGGCACATACTGATGTGGTTTATACCAATAGCAAATTGCCAAAATTAACAACTACATGGTAAAACTTTCAGTTAATACTTCTCTGTCCTGAAAATGCCAGAAAGCGCTGACGCTGTCGACTCCTTCCGCAAATATTACAGAAAACTCGCTGTGAACAAGCGGTTACTATAGAAACTCAGCATGTCACGATACAGCTCATTCATGATTCGATTTGATTTTCCCCATGATATTTTTTGAAAATTTTTATTACCAAAGAGAGAGAGAGAGAGAGAGAGAAATTCAAAATTTTCCCGTTCATCAACTCAAATATTCCTTTTGTTAAAAAAAAAAACCTTTTCATTTTCTTAATAACCAATAATCATTATTTACCAACAATTATTTGTAAAGGTTGGACTAAAATATTAAACATTCCTTTTATTAAAAATGGAAAAAGTCAACAAAAAGTTGGGCCTTTTATTTATAAACGTAAGCGTTTCTTCTGCCTCCGTTCACCTCTCTTTAGCTCGCTGGCTGTAGAGTGATGGATGAGCTGTTGCCATCACGCACCGTCTGTCCACAATTCACAAAAACCGCTACTCTTCCCAGAGTTTTCAATGCATTTTGATTCTGGTTGTTTTGTTTGGAAGATCTAATTGTTCTCAAGAAGACTAACTTGGTTAATTATAAACAAGTCTGGTTTCTCGTGGTCCGGCTGTGTGAGCTTCTGCGTCACTGACGCGCTGGTTTCTGTATCTTTTCAGCAGTCTGAATAAAGAGCTCTGATTTCTTGTTAAATCTATTTGTACTATTGCACTACAGCTCTTTCACAGTTTACATCCCCCTTTTTTTTTTTTTTGCCTTTTTGCAACATTAGAGCTGTGTTACTTCTGCCACAGGTGAAGTCATGTGCAGTCCTGATATTGTACATTAGAGTCCTCCGCTGTCTGAACAACACAATTACAGTGAGGAGAAACCAACCGTTTATGCTCTCTGATGATTCCATTTTTTTAAACTTCTTTGATTCTTCATAAATTTATCACGATTTATTGTTGCGCGATGCATCCATACATGCCGAATGCAACCAGTGATGTCATTTTTAAGGTGTGAATTAATACACACCTGTGATGCGCATCTGCAACGCTGTCCAAACTGTGGTTATGAAAAATTAATCTCCCCCTCTTATTCTGTTGAATCACAGAATGGGCAGTTTAAACATTTTTATTGTTGTGGTTATTTATTTTTTCTGAATCAGAATTAGACATATGACCTTAAAAAGTGAAGTGCAGATATAAAATACTGTCCATAGCAGAATCTCTCCCTCTCTCTCTCTCTCTCTCTCTCTCTCTCTCTCTCTCATCCTCATCATGAACCCTCATTTCCATCTTCAGTTGGAGTTTGAGGACGAGTCTCAGCTGACAGTCAAGCGGGAGGAAGTGTACTGTCTGGACGAGGAGCTGCCCAAACGTGTGAAGGCACGACTGGTGAGTAAGACGAAGCCACTCTGGCAGTTCCTTTATTATTCATGTGCGGTGCTAAGTGCCTTTAATCGACCTGCGGCCTTCCCGGCTTTTTCTCTGCAGTCCGTGGCATCGGATATGCGCTTTAAAGGCGTGTTCGTGGAGAAGGAAGTCAAGCAGGATTCAAAAAGGCAGCGCTTCGTCAACTCGCGCTACAGAGAGGACTATATCGAACCGGCCATCTACAGAGCCATCATGGAGTAACGTCACGCTTTGCACACAACAATCTGGAAACGGACTCCAACTCGTCACACCCTGGTTCTGTTTTTGTTCTTTTCGTAAAAACGGCCATATCCAAACACAAGTCGTGTGTGTGTGTGTGTGTGTGTAAAAGAGCTTTCGTGCAGCTTAAGTTGTTTATTTTTTCCTCTGAAACCCTGTTCAGGCTCCGTAATCCTCTCTCTACCCCTTTATTCCACTGACACGGTGCTGCTGTGGTTCAACACCAAACATGTTCATCAGCCAAAACGTTGTTTGCACTCGATCAGTGATCAGTCATTTTTCTACACGTCTTGATTTCAGCATCAACCGACATTTGATCTGAGATTTTTCCCAATTTATCAAATGCAAATTAGATACAACTTTTTTTTTACAAATCCGAACAATTTCTCAGAACGACCCTGTGGTGTGACGTTTGTTCAGTTCTCGGTGCTTTCACGTTCTCGTGTCCTGTACAGTCTCTGTTAAACGCGTATCAGTGTGTACAGAGACACTGGGGGGATAAAATTTTCAAAGAAGGGAAGCACAGCTGGTTGTTGGCTCTATCGAGTGTACGTAGCTGGTACACTTAGCTTGCTTTGCTAATCCAGTCTGACTAGTGACATGTAAAGCGACCTTAAACGCATTTTTAAATAAAAGTGGTGTGTATGAACAGTATAGTGAAACTATAACGATCTTTCATTTTGCGTACATCAGTAAGAAGTAAGGTGCGTTTCTTTTTCTGCTTCTAGTCCGCAAGGAAACCATGAATTGGGGGGAAACTTAACAGCATGAACGCAGCACGGAAATCTGCGGATCCAGAGTGTCCGGGATGCTGAATTTTCCGTCCGGGATGCTGAATTTTTGTAGCAATTTTGCCAATTCGCATTACACACATTTTCGAGTTTTTCTTACGGTAATGTACCTACTGTACGCCTACGAACGTGACCAGCATCTGAACATCACTCGTAAGAATTATTTCACTCAAGAAGAAAAAAATTGTGCAAATCTCTCCTGAGAGGTTTGTATATGTCTTAAGAAAAAAAAAAATCGTCTTGCACGCGAGTCCTTTGAGTAAACAGTGGCTCGGATCCAGATCAGACTCCGCTTCCTGCACCGGCACTGTGTCTGTGGAAAAACGTTTTCCGGAACTCCATTTTGTTTGGTTATTATGGTATGGATCTCCAGACGCCGAGTGAACGCATTAAAACGCAGGATGTTTCATCAGCATTAATCTGACTAGCAATGAATCCAAAATGATTGAGTTTGATTAATTTCCTGTTTCCTTCTACAAGCCATTTGGTGCTTGGGTAGCGTTTCCTGTTCAAACAGGACACTTGAGTGTTAGCATGGGCGTGATTTTCTTGCTAACGTTTGATAGATAAATGTGCAGGATGAGTTCTAGAGCGTGTTCACTGTGTAATCTACTGTAAAGATTTTTATTTTATTTTTTTTAATAGGAATTTCAAGTGTTATTCTCCCTCACTTATTATTTTTTTTCTAGGATCAAATTCTGGGCGACTGTTTAATTTATATCTCAGATTAGTTTTGATGGTTTCTCTATATCTCCTGACAGTTCCCACAGTTTGGCATTGTTTGTACAAAAACAAAAATGTATTTATATGTTTTGATTTTGCGAATCGCCTTTTTGTTCTCTTCCAGTTTTCTACTCTTTTTACTGTCAATAGATAGGAATGAATATTGGCAGTGTAAAAAAAAAATGCACTTACTGAGCATTTTCTCCTCTCTCTCTCTCTCTCTCTCTCTCTCTCTCTCTCTCTCTCTCTCTCTGAATTCGTGTGTAATTAGGAAACAAGGAAATAATATTTCTTAAATTGTCTCCGTTTAGAGACTATCTGGTTCTAGTAACTGTAAACTCCTCATGACTGCTTCCTTTCTTCATTAAAGCAGCTTAATTTTGATCCTTTTGTCAGTTTTGTTTCATGTCTTTCATTTTGTGCAGCTTAAATAAGGAATTAAACCCTCCGTCATGCTGTTGTTGGGAAATAATCAGCAGCGCAGTGGTGCGATGCAGAGAATTATTTCCCTTCCTGTAACGGCACGTCTTCAGGTGTTTTTTGGTCCTTTTGCACCACAACGGAACAAATTATTATTTTAATTAAGGGACAAACCATTGTTAATATTTTCCCAGGTTATCGCTCCTTTTTGTTCTCGCTTGTTACGGCAGCGATAAACAGTCGTTCCTTCACCAGCCTGTCGCAGCTCGTGATCTTCGAGAAACCGCGCAGAAGCGTGAAAACTCCTGTCCATAATGTTTAAATAAACTTCTCCTTACTTTAAGAAAACTTTATTGTATAAACGCTAATCCCTGTAAACGTGCTGTTGCTATAGAAACAATAACGTCTTCGAAGGGGTGCATTAATACAAACCCGCACGATTGTCAGAGCTGCTGTTTTGGACAACTGATCAACGCCACCTCGTCTTCTGACCAGTTGAGTCACGCAGTGCTATAAAGTGATTAATTTTCAGAATTGAAGGCGTGTCTCTGGGACGGTCTGAGAGACGATCTGAAAATTGTCATCCTTATTTTGTTACAAATGAAAACCCAAATTCATCAGGAACTAAAAATTGTGAGTGATTTTAAAATGGACGACTTTTTTTTTTTTTTTTTTTTCCTTCTCCTGATTTTTTTTTTATTTTAAGTACGTTTATAAGTTAACACTTTTCTAACTTCTAGTCATTTTAGTAAATAATTTTAAAGCTGTACTTAAACCTTTGCACTTTTATTTGAGTCAAGATTTTGAGTTGGTGCCGCCACCCTGAACAGTCCAGTTCATCCATGTGGTCATTTGTCCACCCAAACACTCCGGATTTTTTTTTTTCAAGCGAAGTCTAAACGTAATGATACGCCATGACTTCATGGTTGCTATGTCAACATTTAAAAAAAAAAAAATGTATTTAATTGTCCAGAACTGAATAGGTGAGTATTTGCTCCACTTCAGGTTTAAGGAGACTGGGAGAGGGTGTAACAGTATTACCAGCTGTGTGGTCAGGAGCTGCTTGCTGGCAGTGATGATTGAGAGAACTCTGCTTGTACACAGCAGTGGAGTTCTTTGGTAATGGAATTACATTCACAGCAAAATGTGGTAACTTTTTTTTTTTTTTAGTTGCAGTACTCAGGATAATGGTATTAAATAAACAATTTCACACTGTATGGTGCATCTTTTGAAACAAGCATAGCCAGTTTTTCTATGTTTAACTGTGAACACAAAATCTTTAATGAGGAAGCAAAAATCAGTAACGGAATTGCGTCAGAAAAAAACTGAACTTTCATTTCTTAAAATTCAACCAAGATTTCTCTGAAGTGACACTGCTATAATGTAGGGTGGGGGGGTGTTTTTTTTTTTTTTTTAATCTGGTTTTCAGAACAGTTTGCCTTGGATTCCATACTTTAGCAAAATCACCGAGCTGACAAGTTCAGGCGATCTTAATCATTTCATAATGTCGGCCTCTACTGAAGAATTGCCCAGCAATATTTGGAGACCGCAGGTTTGAATCCCAACAATGCCACAGTCATCCATGGTTGGGAATCCAAGACAGCAAAACTGTCCATCCTCTCTTGGAGGGAGGGACATTCCCCTCTGTCAATCACAGCGACATTAGCCAACCATGGATGTCTGTAAGCTCCTGTATGCAGAAGGCGGCACATAGCCCCTTCCTCAGAGAGTGTGTTAAGACACCTTCACGTTTCTCAAAGGAAGCACGTGTTCGCGGTCGTACGATAGAGGAGAGCTGATGGAGGGTCAAAATTGGCCAGACAAAATGAGTGTGTGGGGGGGAACCCAACTTCAGCAACATTTTTGATATGCTTTTACAAATTAATATTCGAGCCACCATATGGCAGAATTTAAAAAAAAAAAACTAATCACTTTCTAATTATCAGCATCGTTAACGTTATTTGTATTCATGGGCCTATTTCATGTATTTTGGTGACATCCCTAATAAATATAATTACTTGATATTTAAAAATGTCTGTTAGTCTGATTCTTTTCATATCAATAAACTCAAACCCATCTCCATTTACCGTGAAAGAATGTTCCCAAGTCCAGCCGAGATTATGCGAGATTTGTGAGAAAGTGGGTGGGGCTTCCAGGTGGTGCCGGTCATACCTGTCAACCCTCCCGTTTTTCCCGGGAAATCCCTTATTTTGACTTATTTCCCGCTGTCTTCCCGTTTTTTTTATTTTCCCGAAAATATCCTGTATTTTGACATTATATAAAAGTCCCGTATTTTCACAATATAAAAAAGTCGGTAGGTCCAGAATTCATGACGCGCCTCTGACAGAAGTTTACAGCAGGAAGTCGGGCCATGAATTCACGTCCCCGCCCTCTCAGGCATCAGTAATTACATAACTACGTCCGGAGGCGAGGCTGAGCAAGTGATTAGGTCCAGTGTTGCCAGATTGGGCGGTTTCAAGTGCGTTTTGGCGGGTTTTGAACATATTTTGGGCTGGAAAACAGCAGTATCTGGCAACACTGATTAGGTCTGAGGTGAAGATGGCGATGCTAATAGCTAAGAAAAACATTAGCCTCTCTTTCTTTGATGATTTCAACAAGTGTATGGCTGGAATGTTCCCAGACTCTTCCATCGCAAAGAAATTTTCCATAGGGAAAACGAAAGCCTCCCAAATAATCAAAGGTAAGCTACACATGTTTACATTAAGTATGTCCTGGCTAAGACCTCGTAAATAGCCTAGTGTAAACTAATTGGTGTATTAACTGTTTTATCCACCCATTGTCTATTTTATTTTCTATCTGAAACTTACCCATTTTAAATCACTCTTGGTTTAATATCTTATATTACTCTCTCTTTATTACATCTAGTTTCTCTTTATTACATCCATCTATCCATCCATCCATCTATCTATCCATCCATCCATCCATCTATCCATCTATCTAGTGTTCCGAGGCCATGACTATGGTAAAACCATAATAAATTGCAATGGAATTGAATAAGATACGTATTTTAGCCCTTAATTTGGGAAATAACTGGTACCACTGAAAGCAAATAAAAATAAATGTATAGTTTATTCACAAATGCACTCTATAAACCATAAGCATATTGAGTTTGGGTCTTGGCTATCACCAACATGCACCAGAGTACAGGAAATCACAAATACTAGATAGAAAATTGCCCCCCATTCAACTACACACCCACTTTTGGTGAAGGGTATGACTTTCCGAAATTTTCCCTTATTTTGAGTTAAAAATCTGGGAAATATCCCTTTTTTTCAAACCTCAAAGTTGACGGGTATGGTGCCGGTTAATACTGGAAAGTTCAAAACACCTGCACAAATCATGTTAAGTTGTAAAATCGCGGTGTAATTTACAGATCTGTTGATGTGATCTATATTCGGCGTAAACGTTACTGTGTATTGATCAGTATGTGGCACGAGCCTCACCTGAATCAATACTGACTTCTACAAGCTTGTTTTGAAGAACAATCCCCTGGGAGAAATGCTAGATACAGTAGGGGCGTGCCCAATGGAATGTTGACCTTCAGTGTGCTTTGGGGCGTGGCAGGGTCCACTTTGAAAATGGTGTATTTACAGGCTGATTGTTCTCCATATCCTTCGTGCAACATCATACACACAACATAAACAGCCGATAACAAACGGCCGTGGCGCTGGACTGCTCTCCTTCATCTCTAATCACAGTTTATTCTGCGATTTATCCTAAACTCACTTAACACCTTCAGCCGGTTTGAAGAAAACACCACCACCACACCAACAAAAGCCCCTCACTGCTCGGACAATGTAACACTTCACCTGGACCCTGCTGACGTGCGGAGGACCCTTCAAAAGGTGAAGCCCAGGAAAGCTGCTGGTCCTGACAATATACCTGGGCGTGTGCTTAGAGACCTGCTGACTCACAGATATCTTCAACACCTCTCTGAGCCAAGCCATCTTGCCAGCATGATTTAGATTAGATTAGATTAGATTAGATTCACTTTATTCATCCCACATGGGGGAAATTCACGTGTTACAGCAGCAAGAAAATGTCAAACAGATGATAAATAAAACTGAAATGAAAATTGGACAAACGAAGGATTAAATACAGAGGGCTATTTGCATTATCTACCGAGAAAAAGTATAGAAAAAAATACTGCCTTATTGAGAGGCTCGGAAAAATTGCACATTACAGGTAGACTCTGTATCACGGGCGATTGCTCTAAGACAGCGAGGGAGGCTCAGCCTCCTCTAAAAATGATGAACATCGTGTAGGATGAATTGCGCTAGGCTTATGTTATAGCCGACCTTATAACATTGCTATTTCAGATCCAGAATCATAGAAATATATGTGCTCAACCCAACTACAGTGCGAAATCATTCCGTTATAACTTTCCCCAGTTCGCCTAATGTGTGCGTGAGTTTTTCCCCCTCGTGACAGCGCGATGCAGCCCAGCCTCAGTGCACTTCAATGGCATTTGGGAGCTCTGCACTTTTCAATCTCAAAATGCAAGACGGTTATTGGACAAATACTGCGAAAACGCCCGCCCACGGACTCCGAGCCTCACAGTGGGAGGGACATGGCAGTTTCCGCGAGGAGACTGGTGATTGGTGAAAGCGGCCGGATATTTTCTTTGATTGACAGCTCGTTTCAAATATAGACAGGCAGCGGTGAATCTCAGTTCAGTCCCATGCGGATTCGCAAGTGCTGTGGTGTATTGTAAGAGATCAGCTTACATTTCAATTTCATTCATTACATACGGTTTCTACCAGCTTTTTTAGTTTGCATATATTTTCATTGTAAATATAGTGTTGTCAAGTTTGCTATCTTAGTTCCAGAAATTTCGTTTATTTGAGTGACTGAACTTGAACTTGAGGGGGCTAGTCAGCTAGCAAGAAAGCTGCGCACGGATGCCAAGCATTGCTGATTTAATTTTGGCGAAGCCATTTGCCAGTCTTCCTTTCGAGGAAAAAATTAAAATTAAAGAGCAGGGTAGACCAACGCCTCAAATTGACTTGGTGAAAAAGGTCGGGAATAATACTCGTTCCTTTCAGCTCTCCTGGTACGAGAAAGTGAATTGGCTAACAGCAAGTGACCCACATCAACAACAGTAAATAGGCTACTTTAGTAATATGTCATGGATGGACCAAAAATATAGAATCTATTTAAAATGTTTATGCTGAGTATATTATATTGGAATATATATTTCTCTGGATATGAATTAAACACAGCTACAATTTGGAAAACGTTTTTAAACAAAAACACAGCCGAGAACATTTCACACTACAGACCTGGATTAAAAGTGAAGGGTTATCAAAATTGTCAATAAAACATTTCTCAGTCAAAATAAGTAAAATATAGGGAAAGTGTCATTGAATGAAATGTGTGGCCCCCAGCTCTATGTTTGGCTCCCCAAGGTCAGTGCTTGTGCCTATTCCAGAACACTCTGCTGTTACTGCTGAGGTTCCTGACAAAGAGCTGCTTTCAATAATGATCAATTTTTAAACAACATGCCACAATTTTAAAATATTAAAATATACACCACCCCACCCCCCACCCCCAACACCACCATCATGTATATTGGACAGTAGGCTAATGGGCCAAAAGAACCTGTTATTTCACAGTTTGTGACGCTGCCAACAATCAGCCAGATCAGAGGCAAGAGTATGGGCAAAATTGATGTGTTTTTTTTCTTTTAAAATCTGGAAATATCGTAACCAACCAGCCTCCCCTGTTTGAAAGACTACCAGCCGCCACTGCTCTGTATATACACACACATATATACATTGCTAGATTTAAAGCCATGATTTAAATTAGTTTTATAGCTGCAGAACGTGATTTAGGATTGTTAGATTTAATCAGTCTCTCCAGTGTTGAATTTGAAATTGAAATGATTGAATGTTAGATTTAATGTTAGATTTAAAGCTGCATTAAGTGATTTAAGGTAGTTTTAGAATGCAGAATGTGATTTAGGATTGTTAAGACTTTATGATTTTAATATTTTAGCTTCTTAGATCTTATTCCTGTATAATTTCCTGTAAAGTTACTGTGTGACCTTCCTCCAGTGAAGAAGACACACACTTCTTTGCTAGACTAGACATAAACGTCTTTGTTTAAAATTGTAAATGCTGAATTGCTGAGTTGTTAAGAACATATCCGTTGATATGAAATATTTTGCTTATGATTGATCCAAGGTATATTTTCAGCTTTCTTTTTTTCTCCTCCTGTGTAAAGTCCACAAGCGGAGGCCATCTGATCTGCTTTAATATCAACAGATCTTCATTTAAGGTACGTGAATCTTTTCATCATGGCACACCTTCAGCCTGTTCAGTGTGCTGAGTGCAGGATGTTTAGTCATTCTTCCTCCGTCACTAGCGATAGCTCTATTAGCTTTACTTGTGATAAGTGCAGATTAGTTAGCTCTCTGACGGAGAAGATTTCAGTGCTAGAAGCGCGTGTCCAGGCTTTAGAGCAGGTTAGTGAGCGTGAGAACAGTGTAGTTTCTGTTAGGGAAAGTCTGGACGCCCTAGGTGGAGTTAGCAATCCCCCAACTCCGGCATTAGAGCCCTTACAGCGGGGCGAATGGGTGACGGCTCGGCGGCATAAGCGTAGAGCCAAAGCTACCGCTGAGGCTTGCCCACGGGAGCACCACTCCTCTCCGCGTCACGTGTCGAACAGGTTTGCTCTCCTTAGTGATGCACCCACTGAGAAACCTGAAAGAGCTCTGGTTATAGGGGACTCTATCATACGGCACGTGAAATTAGCTCAGCCTTTAGGGGCACCAGCAGCTTTAGTCAGGTGTATACCGGGAGCCAGGGCGCCGGACATAGCAGGTAATCTTAGGGTCCTAGGCAAGCACAGGTTCTCAAAGATAGTTATCCATGCAGGAGCTAATGATATACGCCTTCGTCAGTCTGAGGTTACTAAGAGTAACTTTGTAGAGGTGTTTAAATTAGCGAAGGCGATGTCCGATGCTGTAGTATGCTCTGGCCCCATCCCAATGCGGCGTGGCGATGTAGCTTACAGCAGGTTATGGTCGCTGAACTGCTGGCTGTCCAGGTGGTGCTCTGAAAACAGTGTGGGCTTTATAGATAATTGGGCTAATTTTGAGGGCACTGCTGGCCTGTTAGGGCGGGACGGTATCCATCCCACTCGGGAAGGTGCTGCTCTCATTTCCTGCAGCATAGGTCATAGTCTCAGAACAGGCCTAGTTAATTTCTGACAATCCAGAGCCAAGGCCAGGGAGCAGACGAACAGGCTAAACCGACTGTCTGCTAGCTGCACAGAGTCGTCACTCAGGGCCCACTACATCGAGACTGTGTCTGTTCCCCGAGCTCAACAAAAAGGTAGAAATTTTCAGAGAGTTTGTTCCAGTAACCTAATCAATATAAAATTAGATCAGACTGACTGTACAGCTGCTGCCAGCACCTTTGATCTAAAGGTGGGGCTATTAAATATTAGATCTCTTACATCTAAAGCGCTAATGGTTAATGAACTCATTACTGATCAGGAGTTTAATGTACTGTGTTTAACAGAAACATGGATTAAGCCAAATGAATATATAGCATTAAATGAAGCGAGTCCTCCTGGATACAGTTATATACACCAGCCTCGTCTAACTGGCAGAGGAGGAGGCGTCGCGGTTATTTATAACGATTATCTAGGTGTAACACACAAACCTGGTTATAAATTTAATACATTTGAAGTTCTTCATACTCATATAATGTATGTAGCCTCGAAAAATAAGTCTACCCAGTTAATTCCATTGCTTATTATTTACAGGCCCCTGGGGCCATATTCTGAGTTTCTTTCTGAATTTGCAGATTTTATCTCAGATCTGGTTATTTCCTTAGACAAAGCTTTAGTTGTCGGAGATTTTAATATTCACTTTGATAACCCAGAAGACCCTTTAAAAACAGCGTTTGTGTCCATCTTAGATTCAGTCGGGATTAATCAGAATGTCATAGGACCGACCCATAATGGTGGTCACACCCTTGATCTAATACTAACATTCAGATTAAACGTAGACAATATAGTCATACTTCCACAGTCTGAAGTTATCTCAGATCATTATCTCATCTCATTCAAAATATGTCTGAGTAATAATATATGCACCTCACCACGCTACTGTATTAAACGTACTTTCACGTCAACTACTGCACAGATCTTTATAAATGATCTCCCAGAGCTGTCAACTTTGATTGGGTCACTGTCAGCCCCTGCAGAACTCGATCAGGCAACTGAATGCTTAGAGTCAACATTCCGCCATACTTTAGATAATGTAGCTCCTCTAAAAAGGAAAATGGTCAGAGACAAAAAATTAGCACCCTGGTATAATGATGACACTCGCACATTAAAACAGACCACTCGAAAATTGGAACGTAAATGGCGTCAAACAAAATTGGTAGTGTTCAAATTGGCGTGGAAGGAGAGCTTCCTGAAGTATAGAAAAGCTCTTAGTGCTGCGAGATCAACATATCTCTCCTCCCTAATAGAAGATAACAAAAATAATCCTAGATTCCTATTTAATACTGTAGCAAAATTAACCAGGAATAAGTCCACTATCAACACATGCACACCTGCAGTATGTAGTAGCAACGACTTCATGAATTTTTTTAATGACAAAATTGAGAATATCCGACAAAAAATTCAAACTACTAATTTAAGGTTAGACAATGAAAGTGACCTTGTAGTTAACAATATAACTGTATCAGATCATCAGTTAGAATGTTTTACTCCCCTAAAAGAAACTGAATTACTTTCATTAATCTCTACATCAAAAGCCTCAACTTGCGTACTAGATCCCTTACCGACACATCTATTCAAACAGATAATGCCTGGAGTAATTGAACCGCTTCTAAAAATAATAAATTCTTCTCTTATGATTGGCTATGTACCCAAATCCTTTAAACTAGCAGTTATCAAACCCCTGATTAAAAAACCTGACCTTGATCCCTGTCAGCTGTCCAATTATCGGCCAATATCAAACCTCCCCTTTATCTCCAAGATCCTTGAAAAAGCTGTGGCACAGCAGTTATGCTCATATTTACATAGGAATAACATCCATGAAATGTATCAGTCAGGATTTAGACCTCATCATAGCACAGAGTCAGCACTGGTTAAAGTAGTAAACGACCTACTGTTGGCGTCTGATCAGGGCTGTGTCTCGCTACTTGTGTTGCTTGACCTTAGTGCAGCATTTGATACCATTGATCATTCCATTCTTCTGGATAGACTAGAAAATGTTGTGGGAGTTAAGGGAATGGCCCTCTCCTGGCTCAGGTCTTATCTAACTGATCGTTATCAGTATGTCGATATAAATGGTGATATTTCTAGACGTACCGAGGTAAAGTTTGGTGTTC
Source organism: Neoarius graeffei (assembly GCF_027579695.1). Classification (NCBI taxonomy): domain Eukaryota; kingdom Metazoa; phylum Chordata; class Actinopteri; order Siluriformes; family Ariidae; genus Neoarius; species Neoarius graeffei. The sequence goes on along the minus strand of NC_083591.1, from coordinate 57,811,685 downwards.
CACAAGGTTCTGTCTTGGGTCCACTGCTTTTTTCTCTATATATGTTACCTCTGGGCGATATTATTCATAAACATTGTATTAGTTTTCACTGTTATGCTGATGACACACAGTTGTATGTCTCTGCAAAACCTGATGAGAGACACCAGCTTAATAAAATTGAGGAATGTGTTAAGGACATTAGACACTGGATGCTTATTAACTTCCTTCTGCTTAACTCTGACAAGACTGAAGTACTTGTGCTAGGACCACATACAGCTAGAAGTAAGTTTTCTGATTACACAGTAACTCTGGATGGCCTTTCTGTTTCTTCACGTGCAGCAGTAAAAGACCTCGGAGTGATTATTGACCCCAGTCTTTCATTCGAAACTCACATTGATAACATCACCCGGATAGCTTTCTTTCATCTCAGAAATATTGCAAAGATAAGAAATTTAATGTCATTGCATGATGCAGAAAAACTAGTCCATGCTTTCGTTACCTCCAGGTTGGATTATTGTAATGCCTTACTGTCTGGATGTTCCAATAAGTGCATAAACAAGCTCCAGTTAGTTCAAAATGCCGCAGCAAGAGTCCTTACTAGAACTAGAAAATATGACCACATCACGCCTGTCTTATCCACACTGCATTGGCTCCCAATCAAATTTCGTATTGATTATAAAATACTACTATTGACCTTTAAAGCACTGAATGGTCTCGCACCACAGTACCTGAGTGAACTTCTGCTCCTCTATGACCCGCCACGCCTACTTAGATCAAAAGGTGCAGGCTATCTGCTGGTACCTCGTATAGTGAAGGCTACATCAGGGGGCAGAGCCTTTTCTTACAAAGCCCCACTGTTATGGAACAGCCTTCCAAGTAATGTTCGGGAATCAGACACAGTCTCAGCATTTAAGTCTAGGCTGAAAACATATCTGTTTAGTCAAGCCTTTTGTTAATGGTGTTTATGAGGTAAAGGAGTAGATCTGGAGGGTCCTCAGACATAGAGTGTTTTGGTAAACTGGGATGTATGGATGCTGTCAGTCCCCACTCGCTTGCTCACTCGAGTTTGTTGACGGTGCAGTGGCTGGCTGCTTTATGTCCCGGGGCTCCCTCATGCCTGTGTTACCTTCTGGCTCTCTCCTTTTAGTTATGCTGTCATAGTTAGTTGCCGGAGTCCCTGCTTGTACTCGGTGCAATATGTATACTGTTCCTACTTATTCAGGTGACATTGGGCATACCTAACCACCTGTGTTTTCTTTCTCTTCCCCCCCCCTCCCCACACCCCAAATCTGTCCCTCTGAGTTACATGGAGTCAACAGGAAATCTTTTGGTGGAGACGGTGGGGACCTCGACTGGCTATCGTAGCCTGCAGGGAATCGGCCGTCAGACATTCTGTCGCATGTCCCAGACCCGGTGAAATGTAACTGAATTGTCTTGGCCAGGCCTAAGGGTCCCATCTGCATCTCATCATTGCTGAGGAGTGTGCTCCCATCACCCAATCAAGCATCCAGCCAGAGCAGGTCATGATATATTTTTTACCATATTAACATGCCATTGTGCGTCATGCCTGATGTAAAGACTCTCGTCTCTGCGAGCCTACCACACAGATTTAATACTTGTCATTTTTAGGGCATACCTAACAACGTGTTTTCTTTCTCTCTCTCTCCCCCTCCCCCTCCCCCCCCCCCCCCCCCCCCCCCCCCATCTGTCCCTCTGAGTTACATGTTGATCCTGGGATTGAGATGCTGGCCTCTTCTGCCCCTCGGACCTGCTTGATCCATCCTGGTGCCCTGTGTCTGGTCGGAGTTTTATTGCCCCACTCCTGTGAAGGACGGCCCCATGAGGACAGTTGAGGGTTATACCTGTTAAAACTGTTAATATTATAGTCAGGCTGTCTGTTGTTGCCCAAATGAGGATGGGTTCCCTTTTGAGTCTGGTTCCTCTCGAGGTTTCTTCCTCATGTCGTCTGAGGGAGTTTTTCCTTGCCACCGTCGCCACAGGCTTGCTCATTGGGGATAGATTAGGGATAAAATTAGCTCATGTTTTAAGTCGTTCAAATTCTGTAAAGCTGCTTTGCGACAATGTTTATTGTTAAAAGCGCTGTACAAATAAACTTGATTTGATTTGATTTGATATTTTGCTTATGATTGATTCAAGGCTCTACTCACACACTCCTATTGATGGAATTAAGATGTGATTTGCTGACTTAGCACAAGAACACATTCACATACGCACACACATAACACACACACCCTACACGTGCACACACACATTCTCACACACACACCCCTCTCACACACACATCTGCGCATACACACACATTCGACAGACATAACAGACGAACACAGCTGCCTTTTAGAGAGATAAACGGACATTAGTTATGATTATAATTTGTTATAAAAGGTTGTTTGTAATATTTCATCTTTGGCGAGAAAACTGTGAAAAAAAAGCAGTGAAACCAATCTCTGGTTCTCTTTTTTTTTCGCGGTGTTTTCGCTCCAGAATTCTGCAGGTGGCACGAGGGCATTGGTCTCGAGAAGAAGCCGTTCCAGCTGGGGGAACCTTTACATACATAAATTATATATAAGTATGCATAAAAATAGTTTAAGGCCTATATTATTGCACATAATAATTGCATCGATGAGAGATGGCAGAGGTAGTAGTGCTGAAGTAGTGCAAATATAACGACAAACAGGTTATTGTTGCTACGTTACAAGTTGTGGGTGTTCTACAGTCTGACAGCAGCAGGTATGAATGACCTGCGGTATCTCTCCTTCTTACACCGTGGGTGTAGCAGTCTACTACTAAACGAGCTGCTTAAAGCCCCCACAGCCTCATGTAAGGGGTGAGAGGGGTTATCCATGATTGAGGTCAGCTTGGCTAACATCCTCCTCTCACCCACCTCCTCAATGGAGTCCAGAGAACAGTCCAAGACTGAGCCAGCCCTTCTGACCAGTTTATTAAGTTTCTTCCTGTCCCTCTGTGAACTTCCACAGCCCCAGCAGACCACAGCGTAGAAAATCGCTGATGCTACCACAGAGTCATAAAAAGTCCTAAGCAGTGAGGGGTCCTTCAAAGCCACCACGCTCATACCGCTACCCAAGAAATCCCCAGCCACAACACTGAACGACTACCGGCCCATAGCACTCACTCCCATCATGATGAAGTGCTTTGAAAGGCTGGTCAAGGCCCATATAACATCCAGCCTACCCACCACATTTGACCCATTCCAGTTTGCATACCGTCCCAAACGCTCCACTGATGATGCCATAGCAACAGCACTTCACATCAGCCTGGCTCAACTGGAAAACAAAAACAGTTACGTGCGGATGCTGTTCATCGACTTCAGCTCCGCCTTCAACACAGTCATCCCACAACACCTGGTGAATAAACTCGGTGCTATAGGCATCAGCACCCTGCTATGCAACTGGCTACTGGACTTTCTCACCAACAGACCACAGACAGTAAGAGTTGGCAAAAACTCCTTAGAGACCACCATCATGAACACTGGGGTCCCCCAGGGATGTGTGCTGAGTCCTCTGCTGTTCACACTGATGACCCATGACTGTTGTGCCAGACACAACTCGAACCACATCATCAAGTTTGCAGATGACACAACAGTGGTGGGCCTCATCAGCAATGATGACGACTCAGCCTACAGAGAGGAGGTACACCAACTCATCAACTGGTGTGACATCAACAATCTACACCTCAATGTCAATAAAACAAAGGAAATAACTGTGGACTTCAGGAAAAATCACATCACACACACCCCTCACCATCAATGGCAGTGCTGTGGAATCAGTGAAAAGCACCAAGTTCCTGGGGGTGCACATCACAGATGACCTGACATGGACAACTAACACTACCTCCTTTGTCAAGAAAGCACAGCAACGCCTCCACGTCCTATGCAGGATGAGGAGAGCCGACCTCCCCCCTTCTGCACTCACCACCTTCTACAGGGGTGCCATTGAGAGCATCCTCACCATCAGTCTCTCAGTCTGGTACAGCAGCTGCCCTGTTGCTGACCAGAAGGCCCTACGGAGGGTGGTGAGGACAGCAGAGAAGATCACCAGATCAGCCCAACCATCCATCCAGGACCTATACCCATCCCGCTGCCGCAAAAGAACCATCAACATCATCAAAGACCCCACCCACCCTGCACACAAACTGTTTACCCTCCCACCATCTGGCAAGCGCTACAGCAGCATGTGTTGCAGGACTACCAGACTCAACAACAGCTTTTTCCCACAGGCCATCAGACTGCTCAACTCCCTCATGAAAACTCCAAGAACATAACCCACCCACCCACACACACACACACACACACACAAAACACCAGCAAACTGTCAAAACCGTAAACTCAGTGTCTACACAATGCTCTTTATACTGTATGCCCATATGCCAATATTATTTTTTGCACAAGAACATACAAGTTTACAATACTTATTTATCTCCATGCTGCTATTCTGCACTTTACCATCCTGCACCTTGTACTATTGCACCCCTGTACTATTGCACCCCAGTAACAGACCTCAAACTTGACTACATTTCTGGATCACGGTGAATACTCTGGGAACCGTATGCCCACTGTCTGTCTATATGTTGTGTTAATTTGCTTATCTGTTGATGTCTGTGTGCACTTTTATGTTTAGTTGTGTGTCATATATATATATATATATTTTTTTAATACTGCACATTTGGAGTTTGGGGAAACGCAATTTCAATCCTCTGTGTAATTCTGTTACTTGGTCTCATTGACAATAAAGTTCACTTTGACTTTGATTTCCTGGAAGGCCTCAGTGTGGCACTTTGTGTTTGAAGCCCAGGTTTGTCAGGATTTCCTGAGTATTTCATATGGAGTAGCTCATGAAGTATGGAAGTGCATGTTACTTGAGTACATGGGGGGGGGGAAGACCACGTCCTCAAAACTCGATAGTAATCTGCAGGAGGGTGGGGAGGGGGGATGGAGATGATTAGCAGTGAATAATAACAGCCTGGAGAGTGCTGGCCTCCAGTATAGTTAATAGATGGGGTTTAAAGGTCATAGGCAAGGGTCAGAGATGAAACGTAGAACATCAACTTTATTGTCTAGAAGAACGACCCAAAAAGTGAATTCAATCTTCCTGGTGTCTAATTTGCACCCTAAAATTGAATAAAACGGTTAGTTTTGCCCAATTTCCGAAGGTTTGTTTACATCTCACTGATGTGCACTTTCACCACCAGGGGGCGTTGTCATGACGTCATTCAAGCCAAACAGACCGGGAGCAGCTCTGCGTTTACTTGCCAACCGAGCACACGTGTACGGACTTTGGTCGTGAGAGGTTGTGTAAAATGTCTGAAAGCAAGAGCGATTTTGAAGTAGGAACTCTCCAAATTGAATATCGAGAGGTGAAACCGTACCTGTATGATCCTATGGCCGTTGCGAAGCAATCAGTGAATGTGGCTCACTGGTTTGCCCTCGCGGCCTCGGAATCAGACAGCGACTCGGCCGACTCTGATCGCGGCGACCCCGGACCTCAACAAGACTCGCGCCCAAACGATTTATCCTGGTAGTTATGATAAATTCCTACTTTCGTTGTAATACTAAATAAGAGCCCTTTTGAAGAATAATTAAACCGCCTCCCTAATGGATATAGGGAACGATTACTGGACAGAGCGCCGGTCGGCCACATTAGCCTGCCATCCGCGGCATTATACTATTTATAGCCGACTCTAAGCGAGGAAATATCCCTTTGTCTCATTTCCACAGTGATTGTACAGGATCCCTCAGGATTCTTGACTTGTCAATTGCAAGCAAAAGTAAAAATGTTTACCTCCAATCTTCTCCTTTTTGCTTGAGCGTTGCTGCTCCGTTTCTTCTTTGACTGCTTGATTTTGTGTTCGAATTTTGTCGGAACAGCGTCAGGTTTGAGCTTCTCTGTCCAACACCTAAACCCTCCAACAGATGGGGATTCTTCAAAAAGTGATGGGAGCACAGAGTGGCGTATTTACCCGGCTGCCAACCCTCTCGCTTCCCACACACAATCCACTCTCTCCGCCTCTTCTCCTCTCTCGGTAAAAGGTAAAAGCTTCTTCCTGAACCGGTCCCGTTGTTACAGTTCACTGCACAACAATAAGGCATGGGGGTTTTTCTTTGGAAATTCCCGAACGCACGTCTGCACTCAAGCCGAACGGCAATGTAAGTAAACGGAAGTGGACTCAACTTAAGCGGTTTGTTTGTCTTGAATGACGTCACGCGCCGAGTGGTCACGGAAATTGCTGAACAGAAATTCGGCACGATCCGCGCTAACTTATTTTAATTATTACTTATTAACAATACTTCTTAGGACCAGAAGAAAATTAGAGGGTTTTTTAACATATAAAGTTTCAAATGTGCATAAATTTAAAACCTTTGCCTGTGACCTTTAATGTGTTCCGACATCACGTCTGCCTCCTTAACACAAAACTGCCCTCTTCTACAGGAGTGGGGTGATGGTGATGGTGGTAATAATGTATTTCTGCTCTGGTTGTCTATCTGAGGATTGTTTCATGATGAGGTAACGACCCTAACATTATATTTAATATCATTTACTCGTCACTGTTGGTAGTTGTGTTATAGCTCATGTCTGTCTGTCTGTTTGTATGTATGTCTCTGTCTGTCTGTGTCTCCCAGTCTGGGGTGAGTTTCCCAAAAGCATCGTAGCACAGAGATCATCATTAAATGGTCGAGTGAGCATCACAATGAACACTCTGCTAGTTAAGATGCTCTTAGTGTTAAGAGGCTTTTGGGAGACCCACCCCTGTCTGTCTCTCTGTATGTCCATCTCTCCACCAGTCTATCTGTCCGTCTGTCCACCAGCCTATCTATCTATCTGACGGTCTACCTGACTGTCTGTCTGTCTGTCTGACTGACTACCTAACTGTCTCTGTCCACCAGTATATCTGTCTGTCTGTGTCTTGCTCTCAGGTGGGGTTTACATTAGACCGTATCAGCGGATCATCAGATTAACGTTTTTAAAACGATTAGCGTGCACACAGCAACACCAATACACGATTCACGTGCACACAGCAACGCCAATACACGGATACGCTCAGCTCCGCAGGCATCCTGCGCTCCAAATCACTCCGCCCGGAACAGCGAGTGCCCTCTGGAGGGTGCGCACTCCGGCCCTGCGCAGCTCACAGAGCGCGCGAGTGAAGCGCACGAGCAGTGATTCGGGACTGAGCCGCTGTGTGTGTGATCCCAGCGCATATCACTTACCACTTGCAAGTGGAAGGATGGCAAGCCTAAAGACAATCATAAGTACACAATGGGCAGTATTTGCATCAGTATTTGCAGTATTTTCATACTTTTATACTCTTTAATGAAAGGTGATACAAGGCGGAAGTCCGCGCCGTTTTTCAGCAGTCGCGTCACATGACCAACGCCAGCGAATCAGGAAGGTGGATGTCACAGTGACGTTGTCCAATGACGACGCCAGCTAGAGCTCAGCACAGCGTATCCGCGTATTCTCAATGTTTACACAGCACCGGACCAGACACGATCTGGATTGAATACGTGGACCCTGGCGGATTCCCGTTTCCCGGCGTTTCCAGGCGGTTTAATGTAAACGGACAGTGCATCCGCAAAGAAAACGAGACAGATACGGTCTAATGTAAACTTGGCCTCAGTCTCTGCCAAGTCTCACTTCTCTCTCTCTCTCTCTGTTTGTCTCCCTCGACAGACAGATGTGACACATGACTTGGCAGGTGGGCTAAACGTCTGAAATAAACAGAGGAAATATGACTTGGTCAGAAAGCAGCACGTCATCCCACAATGGAGATAAAACTTCTACACTGTAAAATTTATTTCAACTCTGTTAAATATAGAAATGAAAGTTTACCTGCTGCCTTAAAATCGCGAATGAACTCGACTTGAAGATAAACTGTATTTCAACTCAAAAAGTGATACGAGTTGTTCAGTGATTGATTATTTCAACTTGATACGGAGTTAAAACAGTTTACTACGTTACATAATCCATTCAAGAAACTCACTTTATCTCATCAAATAAACATAAAACTCAAAGCACACTTTCAATTTAGGAAAACGCCACTATATCGATTTCCATTTTGAGTTCAGGGCACTCGCGTTTCTGAAATGGTTCCTACTTGGATTTATTTCTCATCTTGACTAATACTGGTGAGTTTGACAGTTTCCATAAACCTCACGCTGAATTACTTCTGAATCACGATCACTTATCTGGATTTCATGTTGTTTCCCCGTCATCACTCCTCCTCCTCCTCCTTTCTTTCTCTTTTTCAACTTGTAATTTACACACATGAGCGAAATGAACACTGATGCAGCTCATTAACGCAGTCAAGTGCGACTTTTGATGAGATTTTATCAAAATGATGAAACGCTTTCAAACTTAGCAGTTATAATATTTAGTCTTTCAATAAAACCTGTGCGTAATTTTGTTTCTCTAAATTTGTATCAAAACTTGAATTTTCATAATTTGTAGTTTTGAATTGTAAAATGTTAGGTTTTTATTTTATTTTTTTTTTTATTTCAGGGTCAATTTAGTTCAGTTTAGTAATGTTACCAGTCCTCGTTTTACTTGTAGTTTTGGATTAAATCTTTTTTTTTCTTTAAGTCTATACTACATTTATTTCAGTTAGTTTAGCAAAAGGGTTTAGTTGTAGTTTTGGGTTTTTATGTGTTTCATTTCTATAAGTTGAGTAATTTTTTTAAATTATTTCATATTTCAGTTTAACAACAGATTTCTGTTTACTTTAGCAGTATTTCTAGTTTTTGTTTAATCCTCATTTTTGATGTTTTTACTGTTTATTTCAGTTAGTTTAGAAATATTTAAAAAATATTTTTTCTAATTTTTAATTGGTTTTCATTTTGAGTTATACATTTAAATTTTACATAATTTATATACATGTTTTGTATATGATTTTTATTTCAGTTAATTTAGCAACAGGTTTTGGTTCAGCTAGAAATGTTTCTAGTATTTTTCTATTTATTTATGGATTAAATATTTTTTGTTAGTTTAACAAGAAGTTTTAGTTTAGCTTAAATGTTTGGGGTTTTTTTCCTATATATTTTTGATTTTCAGTTCGTTTTGCAACAGTTTATTTTCTAGGTATTTTTAAGTTTAAGGGTTTTTTTTGAAAAATAAAATATTTTGACTTCTCATCATCTGTAGCCGCTTTATCCTGTTCTACAGGGTCGCAGGCGAGCTGGAGCCTATCCCAGCTGACTACGGGCGAAAGGCGGGGTTCACCCTGGACAAGTCGCCAGGTCATCACAGGGCTGACACATAGACACAGACAACCATTCACACTCACATTCACACCTACGCTCAATTTAGAGTCACCAGTTAACCTAACCTGCATGTCTTTGGACTGTGGGGGAAACCGGAGCACCCGGAGGAAACCCACGCGGACACGGGGAGAACATGCAAACTCCACACAGAAAGGCCCTCGCCGGCCCCGGGGCTCGAACCCGGACCTTCTTGCTGTGAGGCGACAGCGCTAACCACTACACCACCGTGCCGCCCATATTTTGACTTTTTGTTCATTATTTTAGTTTATCACCAGGTTTTATTTTAGTTGAGCAATGTTTCGAGTTTTAGTTTAGTTCAAGGTTTTGGATTTTTTGTTTAATTTCAGTTTCTTTAGCACCAGGTAGTTTACTGTAGCATTGTATTTAGATTGGTTTTGTTTTTAGTAGGTTATTTTTATTTGGTTTAAGGAGTTTAATTTTATATATTTGTAATTTTTTATTTGTCTGTAGTTTTTGGATTTAATGTTTAATTTTAAAAAAATGTTCTTTTCTGAGTTTTAGTTTCTGTCAGCTGCAGAAAGTAGAATACTTTGGCGTATACAGCAATTCAGGGATCATAAAGACACGCTGCATTTCACACACTCAGGGTGGGTTTGTGTGTGTGAAGGTGACCCGGGTTGATGGTGTGTGTCCACGCTGTGTGCTCACGTGACTCTTAGCTCTCACCGTGTCCTACTTTAAACTGGAGTGGAGCCCAGGTGACCCCACACACACACCGTGGTTTGGGTTACACACCTCACCAGATTCGCTTTGCTGCACCATTCAGTAGGAAAAGTAGGGAGTACAGAGATCTTTAATCCTGTTTGTGTGGTCAGTTCAGCTGTGGAGCTCTGCATCTGGCCAGCTGTCGGCTTTCAGCCTTGCTTTTTATCCTCTGTACTTCACCTGAAGCTTCATGTCAGCTGACCGAAATGCCAGCGTTGGAACTGAACGCCTTTGTTGGCGTTTTCTTTTTTTTTCCCCTCAAAAAAAAAACAACTCCTGCCAGCTTCTGTAGAAGCCTGTGTGTGATGTGATGAAAGAAAAATGCTCCGTCTCGGCCAAAAATATGAAGAGGTTTTGCCTTTTTCAGTCTTGTGGGAGTTTTACTTAGCCAAGGCTCTTCTCAGGGAAGAAAGGATTAGATGATTGGTTATGAAAAAAAATATCTATTGGAAACAACTGAGCCTTTTTTTGGCTTTTATTACAGGAATCAGACGTCCTCTTCCCCCCTCCGTGTCTTCATGTCTTTTAGGGTCTGATGTACTGTATCAAACTCCTAAAATTGTCTGGGGGTAAAAAGAACAACAAAAGATGCCTGAATAAAAATAGAAACTGGCATACAAGTTTAAAAAAAAAAGTGGGAATGCAACAATCAGGAAACCAATTATGGAAGAGAGTAATATGACTTTCAAAGACGTTTTATACAGTAAAATAAGACTAAAAACTAAAATGGATGTTCGGTTTTTGTTTGGTTGTCTTATGGGTTGTTGTTTTTGTTTTTTAACCCAACATAATATAATGAAGCTTTATTACTTTTAGACGCATGCGTTTCAAGTTAGCTTTTACGGCCTGATTCAGAGCAAACGTTTCCAGTCTCGGTGCAGAGTAAATCACCTCTGTGATGATTTAAGATCTTCCTGTTTTTAGGTGCTTTCCTTCCAAAATTAAACCATGACGAGGCGACTCACGCTGCCATCACGCTACATAAAATTACTCTTGGTGTTCCTCTCAGTATCGGTCTCTTTACTGAACTGAAACTCCTCTCCTCAGACTTTCTTCAGAACTGCACTTCCTACTAAATGCTCAGGTTTTTAGGTTTTGTCCCCCAGTCACGGTCTCCACGCTGCTGCTGCAGATTGGGGAATAGAAGCAGCTCAGAGGATCACATGTGCTGGTCAGATGATCCTGCAGGGGGTTTTAAATCCTTCCTCTACAATACAATGATCTAACTGTACTTTGCTTTTCAATATCTTGTCATTTTCAGCCTTTCAGGGTGGAAAGAGAAGAAGTCTTTGTTCCACAGTTCAAAGTGTAGTCAGGAGTTAGTTCCAGGAAGTTCTCCGCTGATTCCTTGAAGTTGGTTGAAAGTACAGTTCTTCCTTGGAGTGGTTTAGTCGGCGAATGTTCATTTTTGTATACAGTGGGGCAAAAAAGTATTTAGTCAGCCACCAATTGTGCAAGTTCTCCCACTTAAAAAGATGAGAGAGGCCTGTAATTTTCATCATAGGTACACTTCAACTATGAGAGACAGAATGGGGGGAAAGAATCCAGGAAATCACATTGTAGGATTTTTAATGAATTAATTGGTAAATTCCTCGGTAAAATAAGTATTTGGTCACCTACAAACAAGCAAGATTTCTGGCTCTCACAGACCTGTAACTTCTTCTTTAAGAGGCTCCTCTGTCCTCCACTCGTTACCTGTATTAATGGCACCTGTTTGAACTCGTTATCAGTATAAAAGACACCTGTCCACAACCTCAAACAGTCTCACTCCAAACTCCACTATGGCCAAGACCAAAGAGCTGTCAAAGGACACCAGAAACAAAATTGTAGACCTGCACCAGGCTGGGAAGACTGAATCTGCAATAGGTAAGCAGCTTGGTGTGAAGAAATCAACTGTGGGAGCAATTATTAGAAAATGGAAGACATACAAGACCACTGATAATCTCCCTCGATCTGGGGCTCCACGCAAGCTCTCACTCCGTGGGGTCAAGATGATCACAAGAACGGTGAGCAAAAATCCCAGAACCACACGGGGGGACCTAGTGAATGACCTGCAGAGAGCTGGGACCAAAGTAACAAAGGCTACCATCAGTAACACACTACGCCGCCAGGGACTCAAATCCTGCAGTGCCAGACGTGTCCCCCTGCTTAAGCCAGTACATGTCCAGGCCCATCTGAAGTTTGCTAGAGAGCATTTGGATGATCCAGAAGAGGATTGGGAGAATGTCATATGGTCAGATGAAACCAAAATAGAACCTTTTGGTAAAAACTCAGCTTGTCGTGTTTGGAGGAGAAAGAATGCTGAGTTGCATCCAAAGAACACCATACCTACTGTGAAGCATGGGGGTGGAAACATCACGCTTTGGGGCTGTTTTTCTGCAAAGGGACCAGGACGACTGATCCGTGTAAAGGAAAGAATGAATGGGGCCATGTATCGTGAGATTTTGAGTGAAAACCTCCTTCCATCAGCAAGGGCATTGAAGATGAAACGTGGCTGGGTCTTTCAGCATGACAATGATCCCAAACACACCGCCCGGGCAACGAAGGAGTGGCTTCGTAAGAAGTATTTCAAGGTCCTGGAGTGGCCTAGCCAGCCTCCAGATCTCAACCCCATAGAAAATCTTTGGAGGGAGTTGAAAGTCCGTGTTGCCCAGCGACAGCCCCAAAACATCACTGCTCTAGAGGAGATCTGCATGGAGGAATGGGCCAAAATACCAGCAACAGTGTGTGAAAACCTTGTGAAGACTTACAGAAAACGTTTGACCTCTGTCATTGCCAACAAAGGGTATATAACAAAGTATTGAGATGAACTTTTGTTATTGACCAAATACTTATTTTCCACCATAATTTGCAAATAAATTCTTTAAAAATCAGACAATGTGATTTTCTGGATTTTTTTTCTCATTTTGTCTCTCATAGTTGAAGTGTACCTATGATGAAAATTACAGGCCTCTCTCATCTTTTTAAGTGGGAGAACTTGCACAGTTGGTGACTGACTAAATACTGTTTTGCCCCACTGTAAATGTATGTTAAAAACTCTTTAACTGCGTCCACTCGCACTTAACTCGCCAGCTAGCTACTGTATTTATAACAAAAGGAGGAATTTCTTAAACAATTTAAAAAGAGAAATTGTTCCTTAAACACATTTTCATTAAAATTCCTATTAAGGTGGCTTGAGAGTTATGAGCTGTTTGTGTTGATACATTTCCTTTTGAAACAGGAAGTTGGACTGATGGCATGTTGAAGTTCTTGGCTGAGTTATACAACAGCCAATAACGTTCAAGATGCAACAAAATAAACCTGCCAGTCGCTTTGATATAGTCGTGCTTGAAAGTTTGTGAACCCTTTAGAATTTACTGTATTTCTACAAAAAATTTAACCAAAAGTCTCAGATTTTCACACAAGTCCTAAAAGTAGATAAAGAGAACTCGAGTAAACAAATGAGCTAAAATATTATACTTGGTCATTTATTTATTGAGGAAAAGAATTGATCGTTTGCTTTCAGTATCTGGTGTGACCCCCTTTATGCAGTAATAACTGCAGCTAAACGTTTGTTGTAACTGTGGATCAGATCCTGAACATGGGCTTGGGGGAGTTTGATCCTGTTCCTCTGTACAGAGCAGCTTCAGCTCTGGGATGTCGGTGTGTTTCCTCACATGACCTGCTCTCACAACATTTCTACTGGATTAAAGTCAGGACTTTGACTTGGCCGTTCCAAAACGTTAACTTTATTTTTCTTTAACCATCTTTGGTAGAACGCTGTGTGTGTGTTTCGGGGCGTTGTCTCTCTGCACGACCCACTTTCTCTTGAGATTCAGTTTGGACAGATGTCCTGACATCTTTCTCTAGAATTCTCTGGAATAATTCACAATTCATTGTTCCATCTATGACAGCAAGATGGACCCAAACCATGATACTACCACCACCATGTTTCACAGATGAGAGAAGGTTCCGATGCTGGAATGCAGTGTTTTTTTTTCTCCAAACATAATGCTTCTCACTTAAACCAAAAAGTTCTGTTTTGGTTTTTATTCGTCCACAACACATTTTTGCAGTAGCCTTCTGGCTTGTCCATGTGATCTTTTTTAGTAAACTGTGATCAAGCAGCAAAGTTCTTTTTGGAGAGCAGAAGCTTTCTCCTTCCAACCCTGCCATGCACACCATTTGCTGTTCAGTGTTCTCCTGATGGTGGACTCGACTCAGGAACACTAACAATATGAGAGGCCTTTGGCTGTTTAGAAGTTACCCTGGGTTCCTTTGTGGACCCTTTACCCTCTCTCCCTCTCTGTCTCGGTGCATGCTGGGTATGTGGGAATGTGGGGAGAGCTTCCTCAGCAAAAGTGAATTGGGGTACGTCAGAGGGTTTTGCTACGCAGCAATGACGGGGGGGGGGGGGCTCCACCAGGATTACCAGGTGGCTTGCAGTGGGGCAAGCAGACATGAAATGCCTGGGAGTGTATTTAGGCACCAAGGGCTATCAGGAAAAGAACTGGGAGGGAACAGTGGCAAAGGTGTGTGACAAGTTGTCTCAATGGACACGGGTCCTGCCCCAGCTGTCCAATAGGGCGAGAGTTCTGGTTGCCAACATCCTGATTGCTTCAATGTTGAGGCACAAGTTTATGGCACTGGAGCCACTAATCTTTCTAGTGGGAGAAGCTCTGAGAAAACCGGTGGATTTCTTCTGCTCAGAGGAACATTGGACCAGGGCTTCTGTTCTCAACTTCCCAACACAGGAGGGAGGACGAGGTCTCATTGACCTACATGGCTGAATAAAGGCCTTTCAAATACATGCAGCACAGTGGCTATTGTACCAACAGGACCTGATGTGGACTGGAACAACGTGTGCTTTTAAGGTGTGTAGAGGACATGGGGTATGATGGACATTTATTTTTATTAAAACCAGGTGAGATGTAGCTGTCTGTGACTACCCCTTTTTATCAGTCTGTTTTAAGAGCATGGACTTCGGTTTTTAAGGTGAACAGAGATGGATCTCAACATCTAAACATTAACAAAGAGCCACTATTTTATAGCCCCTTGATAAAGGCTCAAATATTGAAGCTATATGTGTACGTTTTACAGGAGTCAGCGATTCTTGGAGGACAGTGGCTGACTTGAGTGAAGCAGGTCTAGCCAACTCTTACAGAAAGTCCTTGAGGAACTTGTCTCACCACTACCTGGGAAATTGAGGGAAGCACTTGAACTGGACAGCAAATCTGGGCCACAGAGTGGTCGTGACCAACAGTCTTTTCCCCCCCATAAAGATTTCTCCTGCTGTGGAGAATCATCAAGAGGACGAAGGATCACTACTCTCTCTTACAGCCCTACAGCATTTGGATCTTGAAGGAACATCCGAAAAAGACTTTGTACCAAATTTGTGTCAAAGTCTCATATTTAAACTCCTGAAGTAGACGAAGGACTCGAAGTGGTCAGGTTTGTTGGGGTTGGGATCTTCCCCACGAGGGCACTGGAGGTCCCTGTACAAGCCCCCCACTGAGAAGCACACAGCAGATCTTCAGTGACTGATTGTACATGAGGCCGTGGCCACCAACAGACACGTGTCGCACATCGATTCCATTATAGTTAAGGGTTCTTCCTTCTGTCAGCCAGAGGAAACCTTTAACCATCTTTTCTTAAGGTGCAATAGACTTAGTGGGCTTTTAGAGGTACTGGGAGAATTGTGTCAGGATTTTAGAGAGGCAGAAAAGAAAGTGTATGTTGAATTTTAATTTTTTGCATGACCAAAAATAGCATCTGGTTGATGAGGAGAAATAAGATGAAAGGGGCGGGATCAACAGACCTTCAACTCATGAGGAGGAAACGCGTCTCAGAATTGAACTTGCTTATTTTAAAATGATTAATAACTGAGGTTTGGGGGTGAAGATGGTGTTCTATGCATTTTACATCACAAGGAGAAGTTGGTTTTAAAGTGTTAGTGTTTTTATTGTGTTTCTGGGGTTGTATTTTAAAAACCAAATACATCAATGAAATGAAATCATTTGTGCCAGTGTACCAATAAAGTTGTTATTCAAAGTCTCTCTCTCTCTCGCATTGTTAGTCAAAGTCTCTCTCTCTCATTGTTAAAGGCTCGCTCGCTCTGGTCATGTATGAGATGAAGGATTTCTCGTTGTTGTGGGTTTTTAAATTTAATGAGTGATATCTGAGCCCACTGCTGTCTCGAGAATATTTGGCTCAGTCCCCAAAGAATGTCTGCTAAACTCCTGTTAGTGTTCACTCACCTCTCCTTTAAGTGAGCTGTGCTAATTAAATGGCGAGACGAATCTCCTACAAAAGGTGATGTAGATAAATGTGACCAGATCTGGCAACCTGCTTTGATCTTTAAATATCTCAACCCCATGAATATCTTAATTTTATTATATGGCACTTCAATCATGTGGGATTTTTACTTCTTTGTGAAATTTCTCCGAGTCATTCACTTCAGGAATGTAGTTCAACTTCAAGAGATCAGCTGAGGGTAATTATCCCCCTCCCATCTCTCTCTCTCTCTCTCTCTCTCTCTCATATATACTGTATATGAGACAATTAATGTAAGGATAAACTAGGTGATGGTTTTGCTTGTACCTGTTCTCATATGAGACTCGAAAGAAAAACTCCTGCTTGAACCTGACGACGTTGATTTATTTTCTATAAGAGCAGAAAATCATTAGAATGACAGCTTTTTATTAATGCACTATTTCTAATGTTTTTGTTTCGATAGTAACATGAACTTGCACAGCAGATGAGCTATATAATCTCATAAACAAACCAAAAATGTTGACATCATTGACCGCATGTTGGTGTAGTGGTGTCTTTCTACACCAACGTGCACTTGGATGGTGGCACTTGCTGCTTCACACCAAGAAGGTTCTGGGTTCGAACCTTGCGGCTGATGAGGGTCTTTCTGTGCAGTTTGCATATTCTCCCTGTGTTTGTGTGGGTTTCCTCTGGGTGCTCTGGTTTCCCCCACAGTTCAAAGACATGCAGATTTGGTACAATGAGGCCACTGTAATTAGTGCAAGCTGTAGTGGTTTTCCAGTCATAATGTGTGTACACACACACACACACACCTATATACGTAAATTATCTTGCTATGGCAAAGCTAATAAAAAAATGCTTTCTGCAAGGAGATGTTTATGTAACATTTATGGAAGGAGTCTCCAGTGTCAGCGCTCTGGAACCTTCAGTAAGTTTCCGCCACACCTTCGGGTCTGGAAACAAATTTAAAAATTTTAATGGTCAAACAGCTGTGGGATAAAAGGAATAAAACTTTTTTACCAGCTGTGGGCTGGTCACTGTCGCTCCGCTTCATCACGTCACCTTGTCTTGGATGATTTTCCCATAACAGCACACCACACTTTTATTCCTTAGATACAGTACATATTCCTTTAGATATAAATCAATATATTTTCAGACTATCTGTGAATCGGTACATATAAGTGTACGCTTGCTGTTCCTTGGAGGGAGTGCTGTGTTTGTTAATGCATCACTCCCACCCCTGCATGTTTGCAGGGCTTTTGGAGAAGCACTCATCTGAAACGTATGGCTCTCTGACGCCATGGCTTTAGCAGACTTGCTCATGGCTGTTTGAGAGGATGTAAAACCAGACCGACGACCCCTCCCACCCGCATGAGTGACGGCTGTTTGTGTGGCGTGAATGTTTCCACTGTGCTGTGAAACGGGTAACCCATCTGATTAATCTGTTAGAAGCATGACTCTTGATGTGCTTTTTTGCTTATGCATACAGCAAGTTAAATATGGGAAAATGTAGGCGTTAATATCGGTTGGTTGGTTTACAAATCAAGTTTGAACTTGTTTTTTTTTAAATATGTATGATACATGATGTGCCAATCAGAACTTTAGATGTGAACTAGTACATTTCTGCCAGTCAGGGCAGAGCTGTAACCGGATACTGAGGCAGGCATCTGAACGAGGGGGGGGGGGAATCATGAAAAGCACTTATCCAGCAGCTCCGTGTGTGTTTTAGGTGCGAATAAACATATAAGACATTTGCTCTGAGTGAGTCGCACACATCTATCTATCTATCTATCTATCTATCTATCTATCTATCTGGCCTCTCGTTTATTGATCACTCTCATTCTGCTCCTTTACACAGTAACCCCTTTATTAAAAGGTTCCAAAACCTATAATATAAACTCTATCCCTGATTTCTGAAACACACACCCCTGTTTACTCTTTGTCGACTTCAGAAGAGTGAAATGAGTCTATGACGTGAGTTGGAGAGCTATGTGGTGTCTCGCTGGCAAGCTCATGTCTGCAGAATGCTCTCTTATAATCTGCCCAGGAGTTGAAGGAGCTATTTCCTGGCACTGTGGAAAAACGGCAACTTTCTCCACCATTCTTCAGCCACAGCTTGTGCGCTCTCTCTCTCTCTCTCTCTCCCACACCACAATCCTATTGAATCAGGAGAGCCAATGTTCCATGTCTTAGCCTGCAAAATCAGTGGAAGAGCTCAAAAAATTACCCTCAAGATGGGTGGAAAGACCAGGAAAGTATTCTGCTATTAAAGAAACACCCAGGGAAAAGAAAAACAAAAAAAACCCCGAAAAGTACACAAAGTTCCACTTTACCCCAAATCGTGCAATGTGTGTATATTTGATACTACAATATGGTCTGAGGCGAGCGTGTGATAATTTCGACATGTTTAACCGAGACCTGCTATAAGCTTCTTATAGTTATTAAAGGAAGTTTTGCATGAACGTTTACTTGTTGTTGGTTAAACATCAGTCGAGGAAACAGAACAGCGTATCAGACAGGATGTGACACTAAACATCCTTTAGTTATTTTTAAACATGCAACGAGACCCAAAGTCTTCCTTCTACTCATGTCAAAGTGCCACAAACAGTGCTTTCAAAACTTTTTTCATGTTCACTCAGTTATATGATGATGATGATGACGATGGTGGGAAATTCCAAGAAACAAAAAGAAAGTACAGTGTCTTGTTTACATCATGGTATCTGTATGTGTGGTGGCTTGGGGGAGGATGTAGAAGATGTTCAGATTTGACTTCACAAGGTCAAATATGAACAACATCTACTATGCATGGTTCTAAAAATGTCACTGATGAAATGATGAATTGCATTTATGCACTTTATTCTGACATTTAAGCATGTTAAAATCTGCTGTCTCTACAGGGTATTTTGAGGATGATGTTATGGGTGTGGGCAAGATTAAAAAAAAATATTGTATCGCGATACACAAAGACATTACGATACAGATTATATTAATTGAGAAGGAAACAAGTGATTGTTGATACTGAGTATTTTTTTAAAAACTAATATATTTTAATGATACATTCTTAAAATTATCCTGTACAAAATTTTCCAATCAAATCAACATCAGCCGGGTCTGATGTGATGAACTGATGATGTAGGGCAGGAACCTCGTGGACAATTTGGACGTCTGGCATCTGTTTAAAAACCAATTGATCTTTAGACGTTTAGACTGCTGGGTTTGTCTAAACATTTGCTGTAAAAAAAAATTCATCTAAATTAAAACATTTCCACATCCATCCATCCATTATCTCTAGCCGCTTTATCCTGTTCTACAGGGTCGCAGGCGAGCTGGAGCCTAACCCAGCTGACTACGGGCGAAAGGCGGGGTACACCCTGGACAAGTCGCCAGGTCATCACAGGGCTGACACATAGGCTACATCCACACGACAACGGCAACGAGATTTTATTTAAAAAAATATCGCGTCCACATGGGCAACGGATCAGTAAAATATCAGGTACATATGGCAACGCAACGCTTGCTGAAAACGATGCAATACACATGCCACACCTCTACGTGCGCTGTAAGACGGTCCCATCGGAGACACCAGAACAATAGAAGAAGTAGGACGCATGCGCATAAACCCCTTCCTCTACCCGGCGTGAAGCACTCACACGAACAAACACACAACAACAAGAAGAAGATGGCTGCGACTACGCGAGGAAATCGTGCCTTCTGTGTGTACAAATTAGTTTTATTAGTGTGCATAGTTTTATATAACTTAATTTTCTTATTGTGTGTGAACATTTTGAAAAGCATTTTTATATAATTTATATAACTTTTTATAGTGTGTGTGAACATTTTGAAAAGCAGTCTTATCCAATACAAAAAGAAATTCAAGAAATGGTTCAGTTACTTGTTTATTTAAAAGAAAAGCTGTATATAAAAGTGAATGCAATGCAGTGGTTCATACAAAACAGCGAGAGTGCTGCTTGTCTAAGTCATGTGGTTGTGACGTCATCGTAAACAAATCCGTTCTACTCATCCAGACGACTTCGCAACGGCGCCGTTGCCAGATTTTTCCACTCTGGAACCCGTTCTCGTTTTGGGGCACCCAAAACGCCGGTGCCATGTGGATGCCAGGCCGAAACGATAAACAATTTTATCAGATTCACCTGAATCCGTTGCCGTGTGGACAGCCTCATAGACACAGACAACCATTCACACTCACATTCACACCTACGCTCAATTTAGAGTCACCAGTTAACCTAACCTGCATGTATTTGGACTGTGGGGGAAACCGGAGCACCCAGAGGAAACCCACGCGGACACGGGGAGAACATGCAAACTCCGCACAGAAAGGCCCCCTTTGGCTGCTGGACTCTAACCTAGAACCTTCTTGCTGTGAGGCGACAGCGCTAACCACTACATCATGCTGCCCCTAAAGCTATTGCAGCGAGGGTTCTCACACGAACAAAAAGAACAGAGCACATTACTCCAATTCTAAGGTCCCTTCACTGGCTTCCAGTAAGCTACAGAATTGACTTTAAAGCATTGCTGCTGGTGTACAAATCTCTAAATGGTACAGGGCCCAATTACCTCTCTGATATGTTGCAGCGGCCTAACCCAATCAGATCTACCAGATCGCAGCAGAAAAATTTACTGTTAAAACCAGTTGTTAAAACAAAGTGTGGTGAAGCAGCTTTTAGCTACTATGCAGTGCAGCTATGGAACCAACTGCCAGAGGACATTAAAAATGCTCCTGCTGTTGGCAGCTTCAAATCTAGGTTAAAGACCAAGCTGTTCTCAGATGCTTTCTGCTAACTGATTAATATCATCATCTTTACACGTTTTAAACTTTACTTAACTTTTATTCCATTTTATTCTGCTGTTTTTTACTGAACTTTTACTTCATTTTATTACTTTATTTCTACTATTGTTTAATTCTTATATTATTTTTAGTTTTCTCTCTTCTTCCCCCTTTATTTTATGTAATTTTATTTTCTATTGTTTACTGTTTTGCCTTTACCTCTGTAAAGCACATTGAACTGCCACTGTGTATGAAATGTGCTATAGAAATAAACTTGCCTTGCCTTGCCTAAAGCAGACATATAAAAAAAAAATTCTCATAATTTTGGGCTGGTTTCCAGAATCCGGCCACATTACCGTCCAATGGGTCTTCCGGCCCGCCACACGCCACAACCTCAAGGGAAAACAAAATGTTATTTCTCAGTAAAATGAGAATAAAATGAGTTTTTTTTTAAATGCAACTCTGACAATCACTCACCCAAATCAAACGTTAACAACAAATCCTTTCAGCAACTCCATTTTAAATGTTATTTAAGCACTTAAGCATCAATCATTGACATGGTTAAAGTCGCATCTGTATTTATATTGCTGGTGAAATCAACTGGAACATGATACCAACATGGATTTTTGGACAATTATTAAACAACCTGTTTAAAAAGACAAGGGAGAATTCTAAAAGGAAGATAATAGAGCAGCTAACTGCTGATTTTGAGGAGAGTCATTCAAATGATGATACAAGCATGAAACTTGGCAAGAACATTCATATTGGGGTACTGTTCAAAATTAGCTGATGAGCCAAGCAAAAATCCAAGATGGCTGCCCTTTTTCCAAGATGGCTGCCTCAGCAATGGAAAAAATCAAAATTTGACACATCATATGAATATGAAAGTTTTGTTTTACTTTAAACTTTTTTACATATGTTTTATGTCTTTTATATTAAAAAATAGTGAAAGGCGAATAAATCGTCCTATTTATGTATGTAACTAGTCAGTGATTGAACAGCAAAACTGTCCAAATGCCATAAGCTGAAACGTATATTACAAGTTTCCATCCAAGAAATGTATTGTATCGTATATTGTAAGAATGAATGAAGATTAAATCTTGTCACGTTAAAATGAAAATGGATCCTGTGTATTTGTTGCCCAATTTTAATGCAGCTATTAATTTAGTTTATTACTGCACATAAAATATTTTGTACCTGTCCTGCCAGAGAAAATTAAAAGTTTATTTATGCTGAAAAAGTGGTATGTCATATGAATATTTACACATTATAATAATAATTTTAGAGAGACAAAAGTTATCTTGAGTGATAATTTATGGCAAAATCAGGTTAAGGATTTCAATAAAATTATTAACAGACCCAATATTCACTCAAATCCATCAATAATCTTTAGAGATATGGGAAAAATGGAATTTTGGCTAGAAATTTGGTGGCCATCTTGAAAAATGGCAGCCATCTTGGATTTTCACTTGGCTCATCAGAAAAATGTGAAGAGTACCTCAGTGTGAACGTTTATGCCAACTTTCATGCTTGTATCATCATTTGAATGATTTTTCCATTATTTTCTCCACTATAAGGTTCGCTGAACGACCTCAGGAGAGTTTGTCACTTTGGTAAAATCAATTAATTAGCTCTCGTCTTTGAAAAATGTGTGTTATATTTACTAAAAGGGTAGTTTATACATTCATTAATCATTTTCACTGTGATTATAAATCCTTCTGCATTAATCAATACTTTTATTAACTCAAGCAATGCTTCATAAAGCTCTAATGATGTGCCAGTAATTCCTGAATAACAATCATGTTGCTATTTAAGTTACTCTACATTATTATTAGCACCATGTACTGGTCTGAACAGTTTAATAACTCATAATAACCTGTCTACTGTGTAATTATTAAGCAAAGTTCAAGTTCAAGTCAACTTTATTGTCAATAATGCCATATGTGCAGGACATACAGAGAACTGAAATTGCGTTTCCCTCTAATCCGCAGTGCAAACAGTAATGAACATGAAATATAAAATATAGGTACAAGATATAAACTATAAAAAGGAAAAAGGAAAAAAGGGGGGAGGGGAAAAAACTGGGGGTTTGCACACACAAGCTAAAGCTAAGAAAAGACAAGACAGTGGCAATCCAGAAAGTGCAAATGTGGCAGTGTGAACAGAATTAATGGTATAAATTTAAATGTGACGAATGACAATATAAACAGAATGAACAATGTAAACGGGAACAGCAGTCTGACATTATAGTAATTATCAGTATAAATATAAATATAAATAAATAAATGGCAGTATGAGCAGAATTTTCAGTGTAAGTATAAATATGGCAGATATGTGAAAAGTGTAAACAGTGTTCTAAACAGTTTCTATATAGTGCAATTAACAAAAAAAAAATCTAAATCTAAATAATAATGTACAGTTGGACTAATAAATATCCAGTGACAAGTCGTTATACAGGACAGAAGAATCCTAAAAGTTCATATGACTTCAAAATGACTCGTTATGAGAGAGGATTTATGGCCATGATGATAAAATTAATTGGTTATGACAATAAGATGCTAAACGAACATCAGGTTTGTACATCAATGTCTTCCAGCCTCTTTTTTTCCTCCATTAATCCATGAGCAAACAACATCCAAGTAGAAATATAACAATAAAAGGTCAAATACATGCAAACTTTTCATGGCTTTCTGGTAATGCTGGGTTTTAAACCTCAAAATCCTGATGTCACAAGCACTGAGCCGTAAAAACAATACTGTGTTCTGACTTAAAATAACATCTAAAGTGCACGAAAAAGAAGTATACGTTGCTGCAAAGCCCTTCATTTTGGCCAGTTAAATGTTAACCAGTGTAGACTTCAACCTCTGCTATAAACAGTAGAAAAATCAATATTTATTTCAAAACAGTGAACTGTTTTAGGGGGGAAAACAACTGGTATGTCAATCTCAGAGCAGTTTAGGATTAATTCAGGAGCATCTTACAAGCTGATACTGATTATAACATTTTCTACCTTTAATGGCTCCATGCTGTACAAGAAAAAAATTAATTTTCTGGGTTTGATTTTGTTTCATCACTTCTTGAAGCCTTAAATGCATTTTAAAGTTGTAAAAGAATATATTGAAAAAATTTACAATGCCAAAATAATACTGTAAACGTAGAGGATATTACCATGGTGGTGCAAAGATGTGAAGTTTATCTTCGACTGGTGAAAATATTTTCAACATGAGATAAACTTCATATCTTCACACCTTCATGTAATGTTCTTTATATAATATGGACACATCCAAAAAAAATACACAAAGTTGATCAAAAGAATTTTAATTTTGAACTGGTTCGCCATTTTGACAGCACGCGTCTAGTCAGCGGGAAAACACTGGGAGTGACATAATCGGAGTGAAATATCGGGAATTATTATACACACAGGACACTTTTTCAATGGAATAAAAATGTGTTCTATTCCCTTCTAGCAGGTTTCATTCATTTGGTTTGATGTAGCTTAATTTGTCCCTTTGACAAAGCCTGGTAACTTTACATGGCGATACACCCAGAGTAGTGATGCTCTGATTTAACTGTTCTTCTCTTTCTACATTTGGTAAGTATTCCTCACTCTCTGTATCCATTAGCTCGGTCTCTGTTAGATGTTCCTCATCTTGTGGGTCACATGGAACCCGCTTTTTGGTACGACATACAGTGCACAGCTTCATACCAGCCTTAACAATCTGATGTCCTATCATTATATTTATTTCATTAGCCTGGTTTAGTGTCACTATTCTCAAACTTTCTCCTGGCATCCTCACGTACTTTATATGAATTACAACACTTCTTTTGTAGACTTGAGTACAGGTCTAAGTAGTCTTTCTTGTGGTGTAAACTGCCTCATCTGGGAGGGACTCCATATCACATCTGTGGAGCAGCGATTCCTGATCTCCGTCTGACAGTTTTTGAATCCTAATCAGATTCTTTGGTCTGTAATAATGAAATTGGTAATATTAAATTTTATATCATTTATAAAACTACAAGACTTCAAAAATCTGCTAATATTTTTAGCAGGGCTTTGAACCAGAATTTTTTTCCTATTGGTTCGTTCCGAACAGAAACGGAATTTTAACGTTTCCGGTTTTGGGTTCCACCATTAAATAGACGTTCCTGAACCGGTTAGAACAAAAAAATTTCGTTCCCGGAACGGTTAATTACGTTCCCTGTCAGCTGTTTAACAAATGGCTATAAAATTATGTCTCTGTCTCATCCGGCTTAAGCCAAATGTAGGCTAATTCTATTACAACCTTCATTAAATAAGACAAGAAATAATTCAAAACAATTATTATTTCAAATGTTGGCGATTTGGATTCTCAGTATGTCTTCCCATCTACACAAACAGAAAAAGTGCCAAAAATGAAAGATAATCCGTTTAGTGTGTTACCAAAGGCTAGTCAGGCCCTATGCATTGATAGGCTAACAGAGGTTAATGTCATTTAATGTTCGCGAGCCTCTCATTAACGTCGACAAATATATTGATATCGTGTTTGAAATTGACGTTTTTGAATAACGATAGACTGCAATATTTACCTCTTATTTAAGATGTGGAGACGTGATAGTAGTCCACCCTCCCGCTCTCTCCATTCAGTCAGCGAACGTCACACAGGAAGTGAACCCCAGCGCGTCATAGAAACTTGCGCAGGAGAAGAATGACTTTTTTATTTGTAGGCTACGGAAACTTTGAGGAACGAAATAAAAACCGGTATTAACCGGTTACCATTATTTTTAATAAGCGTTTCTGTTCCGGAACATAAAAAATAATAAAGTTTCTGGTTTCGTTTCTGTTCCATGTGAAATAGAAAAAGTTCCCGGTTTTCGTTTTCGTTCCTTGAACCGATTCAAAGCCCTGATTTTTAGGCACTACCAGTAGACTCATTAACTCAGTCCTCAAAGGGCTATCATTTACATTATTAAAAATATTACAAAATCAGTGTTTAATAATTGGTGAAAAAGCTACATATTTAAGTTCTTTATGTTCAAGTGATCACGAGTAGGCTTGCCTTTTGAGGTTTTTCACATAATCTAGTTTGTGACAATCTTCGGGGCAATTTGTCAATTGTCCAGTTGAGCATGATGCCAAAGATGAAGCCATGTTTTATCCAGGTTTGTGTAGCATTGTTGGAAAGCGAAAGGACTACTGAACCAGATTATGGTGATCCCTTTTATAAACATTGAGAGACTGCTGACATCGGCCTCCAAATCTGCCTGGCAAGTCTGGTCATATTTAGCGGAGCTCTGCTGACATCAGTCACTGTATCTGGCTGGCAAATGGAAGCTCAAATATGTGCTTCTAAGGGATAGTGATAAAAATCCTCATGAATTTAGTGAGGATTTAATAAATCAGAAAGTTTGATTTATTTTGAACACAGACCTAGTTTCCTAAAGAGTACTATAACATGAGTAATAAATAAGAAAATTTGAAAGATCTGGTGTGCTTTAATGTGGAGATATGGGGCGTCAAAGTTGCTCCAAAGCACGATAGAAGACATTTTTTTATGATTTTCAGCAAGCCATAACTGGGCAAATGTTGAACTGTGAACTTTCTATTTTAGCATTTAAAGACATCTGGCGTTGAAGAACAATCCTTGAAAATTTCATGTATCTTGCATGAATAGTTTAAAAGTAATGACTTATGAAAATTAGGTCCGTTTTCTGTAGCACACGTTTCAACAGCAAAATTGGGGCCACGCCCCTTTTTTAAGCCCCTATATCTCAGAAACTAATGAAGGTACAAGCCTAAAATTTTGTACACTATTTATTGGGCACACTGACATTATTTCCAGAAAGTATGAAGCAAATCTGAGATGGTCAGTGGCGAACATTTTTCTAAATCTGGTGATTTGGGGCGGAATTACCCAGCATGCAATATTGTTAGCATATCGCTTATCCTATGTGTATTACATCACTCTACCCAATGGAGAATGAGCGTTGAATATGGTTTATGATATTGAATGGTTGTCAAGACAACATGACGTCACGTGTCAGAGACATAAAACTTCCGCGCAAGCGAGCAACTGGGACAATTTGCAAATAAACAAACATGGCCGCCAGGTTTGCGTCATTAAATACAGAAGATTTTGAGAGAATTTTGAAAGAGAAAGACGCACTGAACACCCGAAAGGAATATGTATACTCCCGAAAGGAGTATGTATAATAATAATAATAATAATAATAATAATAATGTCTGCCTTTTTTTTAGTGGTCTATCAGATATATTCCATTCAGCTACTCGTGTTCGATTCATTCAGTATCATGCTCGCTGAATGGAATATATCTGATAGACCACTCAATGCCAGCCAATATTATTTAAACATGTCACTCAGATCCGTGATGTATTTCATATGAAAAATGTGAGTTTTTCAACACAAGAAGATAAACTTCATATCTTCAACCCAATGTGTGATTTTCGTTTTATTATATCGACACATTCACAAACTAAAAGTCCCCAAATTTATCAAAACATCAATTTATCATCAATTTCCTCACGAGTGACAGATAGAGAATTACATCACAGTTTTGGTTCTCCATGTCCCGGATGGAGCTCGGATGAAAAATACAAGTGGTGTATTTCCCAGTAAAACACTCATAGTAATATAATCAAACGTATCAAAGTCAGGGCTATAACGGATAATCAGATTAAAAGATTAGTCCAGGGGGAGTTGATATTGACAATTGATTTTCACAATTTTTTTAAAACTTTTTTTTTTCCATTTTGCCATTTTACATTATATATTGTATGTATTATTTCAAATATATAAATCGCTGAATTAACTGTTTTTTTTTTGTACGCTGTAAAACATTTCAGCCTTGTTTAGTTATGTCCACTTACTTCTTATGCCTCCGCCACCGTAAGGTGCAGGAGGCATTATGTTTTCGGGTTGTCCATCCGTCCGTGCGTCCGTCTGTCCCGAAACCTTGTGAACGCGATATCTCAAAGGCTAATGAAAGGAATTTCACCAAACTGTCACCATTTGTGCACTTTGGGGAAAACATGAACTGATTAGATTTTGAGATCAAAAGGTCTAAGGTCAAGGTCACTGTGAGGTCAAATGTCTGTCCGAGAAACTTGTGAACACAATATCTCCAAGGCTGATACAAGTAATTTCACCAGGTCTAGATTACTGTGAGGTCAAATGTCCATCCCCAAATCACAACTTAATAAGGCGTGTATTCTACCGGGCGGAGGCGTCCCCATCAGCGCCGCTGGCGTCGAGTTTTATCTAGTTCTCTTTTATGAGGGGCCGCATAAGACTTTATCTATTCTGACCCTCTCACATGCATACATTCTCCTCTCACATGCATACATTCTCCTCTCACATGCATACATTCTCCTCTCACATGCATACATTCTCCTCTCACATACACACATTCTCCTCTCACATGCATATATTCTCCTCTCACATGCATACATTCTCCTCTCACATACACACATTCTCCTCTCACATACACACATTCTCCTCTCACATACACACATTCTCCTCTCACATACACACATTCTCCTCTCACATACACACATTCTCCTCTCACATGCATATATTCTCACTCTCACATACATACATTCTCCTCTCACATACGTATATTCTCCTCTTACATACGTACATTCTCCTCTCATATACATATATTCTCCTTTCACATGCATACATTCTCCTCTCACATACATATATTCTCCTCTCATCTACATCTATTGTCCTCTACGTAGATTCTGCATCCATTCTCCTCAACTGGACTGACTGATGCCAAAGTCTAAAGCCAAGCCTTGCACATTTACAGTGGCGCCTCACCCCATGTTCCTTTGTATTGTTTATCACTAGGCATTTGCATTCCTGTTTATTTTGAAGACAGTCCACCTGTCTGCATTGGAGACTGAGCAGCTTTTAATCTCAGGCTAAAGTCAGCTGTATTGCTGTATCCCTATTTCTCCTCCCTCCTTTTCCCTTTCCTTCATTTCCTTCAGGCAAAGCGCCTCTTTATCTCTCTCTGTATTGTAGTGTTGCACAGCTATTCTGAACAGGGAAGTCCATGTCAATAAGTTTCACATTGTGCAGTAATGTACAGTATGGTAAGCATGCTAATTATCGGTTAAGCTAGGCTATTTTAATACCAGCCTCACTGTGCGTTTTGCCTAATCAAGTGAGAACATCATAAAGCAGCATAGCTACAGTATGGCCTTCAGATAAGTTGTTGGAACAGTTTCTAAGGTAGCATTGTAGGCCAATTTAGGCCGGGTTAATAAACAGAGGACTGGCATGACTTTTTGTAATACAACGATGCGGCACCTCTTTCTAGACAACAACAATAATAGAGGGTGACTGACTCCAGGTTGGAGTCTGGCCTGGGACATTTCCCGACCCTACACTATCTCTCTCTCCCCGTCATCTCCCTCTAGGCTACCCTCTCTCACTGTCCCTTTTCTGTCCTCCTGTCATGATCTCTGGTGAAAATCTTTAGATTTTTTTCAATAATAGTAATTTAGTCAAAATATAGCCTGTTTACATTTTATTTTTATTTATAGTTATTAGGCCTATCAAGTACAAAAATTCAAGCCAAACCAACAATAGGGTTCCCTAAAATTATATACAGCTATATACCTATATATCGAGGGTTTGGAGCCAGAGGGAAGTAAGTGGCATTTTTGGCGAAAATGAGTTCTATATATCAAATGAAAGGTCTTGATGAGCTCTATCTAACTGTACAGAAAAGACACATGAGAAATCAACCTATATTGAATAAAACAACAAAACAACAAAGACCTTACTCAGAAGTGGGCATCGGTGTTGGAGCCAAAAGGGCGTATGTCCCATTTACACCTATGGCTTAGATAGGCTTAGAAGGCCTAGCTTAAGTGAAGTCATAACAACAAGATAACTGAACAAGATAGCTGAAATTGAACTGCTTGAAAGTACAGCAGATGTTAAACTGTTCAAGTGTTTGAAATGAAAGACATAAATGTGAAGTCATAAATGAGAATGGAGCAAAGGGATGCGAAAAGGGGGATGAGAATTGAATTGTGTACTTGTATAGACCCTTTTCAGTCACGTGACCTTCATAAACGCGACCGCCATTTTGGACATGTAGCGGACTTCGGCTCGAATCAGTTTGAATGCGAGGAAGGCGACAAACGAAAAACATAAAAGAAAAAGGAGCGAGATGCAGAAAACACCTTCACTATCCAGCGACGTAGGGCATTTACAGGGCGAGCAGAGGGAGAGGTATTTGCAAAAATTGAGGTTAGCAGGCTTAGAGAACGACGTTTACCTGCTTCCACCAGGATTGTTCACTGACGTACGGAAGTACACCAAGCCCTCATCTTTATCTGACTTCGGCCCACATGATCTGTATACCTATGTTGTTAAAAACCCATCGCCATGCCATACACATACACGCCAACGTCCGAGGTTCCGGAGCGCGCTCTGGCTTGCTCCCGGAGTGTTCCGGCCGAGGTTCCGGAGCGCGCTCCGGAACCTCGGCCGGAACACTCCGGGAGCAAGCCGGCGCGCGCTGCTTAATTTGAGGGCGAGCAAGCCGGAGCGCGCTGCTTAATTCTCGGACGTTGGCTCCGGCAGCTATTTACACTGGATCGGGTGTAAATAGCTGCCGGATCATAATTACAGTAAACTAGTAAATACAGTAAAGGAAAAACTTGAGACTGAAAGGTTTTAACAGTCATCCAAATGACTGAACGTAAACATTGCTACAGTAACGTACCAGCTATGATGTTGTTGACATTAGCTAGTCAACAATAGCTACTACAGAAGAACAAAGAGGTTACAATGGGTTATTTTAACCTATTTGGTTACACACTCGCCGCCACAGAATGTTAACAGCAATGTAATGCCTTTTCTGGCTAATTTTATTCGTCTTACCTCCAACAAAGTGGTCACTACACAAGCGTTGGTATGCCGAGGGCTGCCAATCTTTCCTGTTAATGGCCGCTATCCATCTTCTCCGTCGGGATCCGATAAAATGATAACCCTTGCCTTGTGTGTTGATGGTTACTACATCCAGGTGCACAACAATATAGTGGCATGATGGAAGTCTTGCTGAAAATAAACACTTTCTTTGCTGCCGTTCCTCAATGTTGGCTGTGGTAAACTACTGGTAGTACATGTCCAAAATGGCGGCCGCGTTTGTCGTGACGTCACGTGAAAAGGGTCCATAGGAAGGAAATGGCCAGGCTACATTGCAATTAAACTAAATAGAGAAGTGGAGAGACCAACACATCAGAATGTGTTTGTTGTATACAGTATTTGAAATAAAATGAAAAAAAAATACTTGTTAATCACATTGTTTTTAACCAAGGATGAGCAGATACGCCTATCTTCCTTTCAAAACATTAGAAATGTTTGGTGCCCAAAAGGCATATCCTATCTTTTTTGCCATATTTTTAAGATTTTACAAGATTTTTGAATATGTTAATATCATATTTTTATTTAATGACTACCTCATTTAAGTATGTTTATGGCTATAATGTTGTCTCTCATCTCATCTCATTATCTGTAGCCGCTTTCTCCTGTTCTACAGGGTCGCAGGCGAGCTGGATCCTATCCCAGCTGACTACGGGCGAAAGGCGGGGTACACCCTGGACAAGTCGCCAGGTCATCACAGGGCTGACACATAGACACAGACAACCATTCACACTCACATTCACACCTACGCTCAATTTAGAGTCACCAGTTAACCTAACCTGCATGTCTTTGGACTGTGGGGGAAACCGGAGCACCCGGAGGAAACCCACGCGGACACGGGGAGAACATGCAAACTCCGCACAGAAAGGCCCTCGCCGGCCACAGGGCTCGAACCCAGACCTTCTTGCTGTGAGGCGACAGTGCTAACCACTACACCACCGTGCCGCCCCCGCTATAATGTTGTGGTTAAAGGTAAATAAATTTTGTTGATTGAAGGGTGGTCAAAATTTTGTTTTGGCTCTCCTGTAAAGTTGGTCAAATGTGACTTACGCCCCTCTGGCTCCAAACCCTTGATATAATTGTGTAATTTTATATGTACGTATGTGACAGGAGAATATGCCTATGTGAGAGGAGAATGTGAGAGAGCGAGTATATATGTATGTAAAAGGGCCAGTATGGATAATGTCTTGTATGGCCCCTCATACTCTAACTCAGTGAGCTCTGAAAAGTGTTTTAATTTGAACCAATCTGTGCAAGTTTTTAAAGGTTAGACTTGAATTGTTTAGTTGTCTTGACTAATTGAGACTTTTTTAACGAAGATAATTGTCAAATTGAGTTAACTTGCATTTTCAAGGCAGCAGATGAACTTGCATTTACAAGTTAAACCAAGTTGAAATGTTTTACAGTGTATGTATGGCCTCATTTATAGACATAAATTCAACCTTAACTCATCCCCGGTACATAAATATGAGACATTACGAAACCCTAGCTACAGAAATGGCCTGCTGCATCACGTCATTCAGCCTTCCAGAAAAAAACGCCGACATGCTGCCCAGAATTTTCACGCTATCTTGAATTCACAGCAAACCCGCACTGTCGCGAATGCCTGTGTTCTACTGTACATGTGCAAGGGTTTGCATCTCACAGGGCTGAAAAGCAGCTCAGCAGTTTAACTCCAGAGCCATAAATCTTATGAGCAGAATGGATTAACAATCCTGAGTGTTGTTATCGCATTGCGTGCTTAAACAGAACCCATGGCTTTAAGCTTCTTAAGATTATTATTCAGTCCGTCTCTGTGTGTTACAGTGCTGCTCGAGTTTTGTTCGTGCAAGTGGATGGTAATTTCCTTCACACTTCCTTTTAGAAACTGATCATGAACAACATTCAGTGATGCTTTGAAGGGTGAAGTGAAAAGCAAATAAAACTTTGTGGTTAAAATAGTGTATACATCCTGACTCGTGTAACCTACGGTATACAATCTGCAAATATTAAATGCAGACTTCCTGCTACGTCGGAGTGCATCATTCCGAATGCTAACTGCATAAAAGTGGAAATATGGACAGGAAATTTGGTGTTTTCTATTATATTAGTACGAATAAGGATTTCTTCTTTTCTTATAAAAGTTCTGATGTCTGAAGACAAGTTCTTTTATCCGAAGCAGTTTACAACTGAGCACTTGAGGGCGAAGGTTCTTGCTCAAGGGCCCAACAGTGGCAGTTTGGTGGTGCCAGGATTTAAACTCATGACCTTACACAGGGCTGCAGAACACACTCGGAGGAAAGTGCTACCGTATCTGCCCTCTTCTGTATACATGAACTGGCAAGAATGAGATGCATGTATGGTTTCATTTATAAACAAACAAACCCTCCTTTCCCTGTGGTCAGTAAACGGAGATGACTCGGTTTCTCCATCCATTCATCTAACATGGTGTCAGTATTGTATACAAATGGGATGTAATTAGAAAATGTTGTAACATAAATGAAGGAATGTAGGTCATGATAACAGCAGTCACATGTAATGATAACATAAAAACAATAACTAGCTTAGCTATTCACAGGGGCGCAGATACGTTTTTTGAACTGGGGGGGACAAAGCTGCCAGCACACCAACCCCAACCCCAACCCCACCCCCAACATGTGTTGTGCGAGGAATATACTCTGATGCCCTCAGGGCGGCGACATTACTCAGCTAAGACAAAAAAAAACCATCACTCCTTCATCCCTGCAACCGTTAGCTTAGGCCTACTAATAAATAAAGAGTAGGAATAGAGCACACTTGTGATGTCTGGTGCTCTCATGTGCTATTTACCACTGACACGACAGGATGTCATGTGGGTTGAATGTATGTGTGTGTGTGTGTGTGTTCTGGATAACTGCTGACTGTTTTGTCTACCAGAGCCGGCCCGTGGCATAGGCAATATAGGCAAATGCTAAGGGCGCTGCGTCCATCCAGGGGCGCAGAAACGGGGGGAGAAAAATTATGACTTCCACTATTCTGAAAACGAGTCAGCATTATAATGTCTTAGCCTAATTTAATTGTACAGCAAAGCATGTAGTCAGGGTGCGATTTGTCAAAAAAAGCGGGGTGGGGTGTGGTGGTGGTTGTTAATCATGAAACAATAAGCGCTCAAGTGCGCATCCGCGGCTATTCTCTGTTTTGGCCATGTAATAGCCTAAGTGTTGTTGGCTAAAGAGTGTTTTTGTATAACGTAGATAACTGACATAGATCTGTTGCTTGTTTTGAATATGGCTGTCTACCCTTTGTATTTATCTATAGCATCTAGGTCTGTGTATCCTATGTATTCAGACTTGGACTGTCAAACTTAATTACCCATCACTGAAAGAAATAAAGCTTATTGATTCTGATACTGATTCCAATCACTCCCCAAGCATGCCATATGCCGCATGCAAAAACTGTTTTATTTAAACATTAACTGACTTTCAGCACACTGATTCTTTAAGAAAACAGAAAGAGCAGGGTGTAAAAAAACAAACAAACACAAAATGTAATTAAAAGTCACTTCTTACTTGATGTGCCTTACAAACACATAAACAACATAGCCTATATATATCTCATCTCATTATCTCTAGCCGCTTTATCCTTCTACAGGGTCGCAGGCGAGCTGGATCCTATCCCAGCTGACTACGGGCGAAAGGCGGGGTACACCCTGGACAAGTCGCCAGGTCATCACAGGGCTGACACATAGACACAGACAACCATTCACACTCACATTCACACCTACGCTCAATTTAGAGTCACCAGTTAACCTAACCTGCATGTCTTTGGACTGTGGGGGAAACCGGAGCACCCGGAGGAAACCCACGCGGACACGGGGAGAACATGCAAACTCCGCACAGAAAGGCCCTCGCCGGCCACGGGGCTCGAACCCAGGACCTTCTTGCTGTGAGGCGACAGTGCTAACCACTACACCACCGTGCCGCCCCGCCTATATATATATATATATATACATGAATAAAATTGTAAATAAGTAGTCTACATGAGTGAGCGGCAGTCAGTCAACAACTCTTCGCAAAGTTTCCTTATGAAACAATATGCTCGCTGAAATTATGGCAGGGAACGCCAGATTAAACATTAAAACTGCCTTCTGAGCACTGTATCTACAGGCTACCACCGAAAGAAGGAGGCTACCAGAAAGGCATCTCTACTCCGTACAATTTTACTTTCACTACGACATTACTTTGAACAGACTATCAAAAAATTGCAAGGTGATATGATAAAGTAAGGCACAGTTTACTTACAGTCGTTGTTTTTTGAAAAAACAATGCAATCGTTTTCTGCCTTTTCGGTTTGGCACCCTTCATCATGCCGTGTTGGGGTCCTGAACTAGGAGGAGCTGTCCCCGATATGCCTGTCAAACTTGTTGTGAGTAACCATAGCAACCAAGCTCGAGCTCGCAACCTGTGCAGTCTGCGCAGCTCAACCAACCGAATATCAGTCTTTGTTTTGTTTTATGTGAGTTGTTGCAACTATGTATGTACTGCTGTGCACCTCAATAAACCGAATGGTAATTAGTCTTTTGATTTTTCCATGAGGTTTGCCTTATGCAAAGAAAGACAGCATAGACGTTTTTTCCTCCCTATAAGTGGGGGGGACCGAACGAGGTGAATTTAAATCTGGGTGGGACGAATCCCACCCGTCCCACCCTCTATCTGCGCCCGTGGCTATTCATATGACATACAGTAAATATTAGTTTTACCGTATTTTTTGTTATGATTGATTTTTATTATATTTTAATGTACAACTAGAGTAAATGTTTCTTTATTATGATCATTACCAATTTTCAAAAAATTTGCCTTATTTAGTCATTTTATGTAAGAGTTTACCAGGACAACTTTTTCTTTAAAAGCATTTCTCTAATTTTTCATTTGGACTCACCGGGGGAAAAAAAAATGTGATGCAAGATGCATTTTTATATAAATGCATGAGTCTAATCATAAAAAATATATAAAAATTATACCAAATTAGGATCACGAAAGAGAGCAAAGAGCTTCCTGTTTGTTTTCGTGCTGACACATACACGGCGTACACAATGGATAAATTCTTGCTGGGACTATATTTGGGTTGTATGATGTTCTGTACATGGTGCAGCATGAAAACCTTTGGGCTTCAATTCAAGGAAATGACAAGATGTTATTATTACATCCTTCTCACTCAGCATCTCATGCTGTTGGTCTGCTGCCATTGTTCTTCCATCGAGAAGGCTGACTAGAAAACGATGGAGCTTTTACAACATTTCCCTTTGAGTGTATCGGGGAAGTATAAAGAAAGCTGTGCGTAAGGTTTCGCTGAGACATGGACAGGAAGCGTTTTTCAGACAAAACTAAAAAAAAAAAAAGTCAAGGTCAGAGTAGAGTCAGAGCCAGCTAAAAATACACTTGGAAGTGAAATTAGATCAGTGAGTTGGAAAGCTAGTGAAAGCTGATCTCCAGACTCAACTGCTACTTTGAAATCCCTACAACATAATCAATACAATCAATAATGAAGGCTCTTCTGTACTTCCTCAGTCTCGTTACCACAAACGTGAAAACGTCTGGTTTGATGGCAGCATGATAGCTACAAGATTAATGTATGAGAAGTAAGGACTGTCCTGCATGTCTGATTCATCACCCCTCCCACACCATGCTTGATGACTCCGATGAGGTGTTTGTGATGATGTGTTGTGCATGATGACCATAAAGTTCCACCTTGGTCTCATCAGTCATCAGATACTGTATTGCTCCAGAGCTTTTGTGGATTATGAAGATGCAATTTTGCAAACCTGATATATTATTTTTGGAGAGAAGTAGCTTTTTCCTAGCCACCCTGCCCTGAAATCCATTCTTATTCAGCCTTTTTTCTGATTGTGTTGTCATGAACATCGACATTTAATGTGCTTCCACAGGCTTGGAGGTCTCATGATAGGTATAGCAGTTGGGGTTTTCTTCATAACATTGAACGGTTTGTTCTTTGACTGAATTTGCTTGGATTGGCAACTGTCTTGAAAGCTCTACATTTGTAAACAATCCTTCTCACTGTAGAATGCTGAATTTTAAATTGTTTGGAGATGGCCTTATAACCCTTCCCAGATTGATGAGCATTAACAATTGCTTCTCTGAGGTAATGGCTGATGGGCTTTCTTTCTGAGCACACCTCAGTGCTCAAGAACACTAAACTACCAAATGTTCTGAATTTATACAGGTAGTCACACTTCCTGATGTTTAACTAATCTTGGACATTTCATTAGTAACACCTGGCTGCTAACTACTCTATTAATGATTGTGGAAGCAGGACGGGTGTCGTTATCCCAACTAGTTTTCTGAATGTAGGTTTGCTTTTTTTGAAATAAATGATTACATATTGAAATTAGGGCTGTCAAAAGATTAATTTTCTTGATCGCAACTAATCTCAGAAATTTCATAGTTAATCGCGATTAATCTTGATTTACTTTGCTTGTGTAAAATTGATATTTTGCAGTAAGACCGTTCGAATCTACAGTTAAACCCACAATGCAAAGTATTTCTGACCATTGTGTCTTAAATTGGAATAAAATGAAGACAGAGACAAAAGCAGAATTTATCTTTTGGCCTTTTTTATTTCAAAAAGAGTGTAGAGAAAGGAAAACAAGTATTAAGAATGAATGACTGGCTACTTTGGAGAAATTGTAAATAAATGAACACAAGAAAAAAATCAGAAAAAGTGCCATGTAGACCCACTTGTCTCTACTTCAGATTTGACTATGAACAATGTAATGTCAGGCCACTCTCTTCTTCAAAAATAAAATGTCACCATAAAAAAATAAATAACCATACAAAGCACTTCATAACTTAAATTCAAACAAACCATTCAGAGGTCCAGAAAACCGTTGCTTATCCATCACAAAAGAGGACTAAACTGAAGACAACAGCGTGTCCTTCCATGCCAATGCCAACGACTCGATGGAAACCACACGCTTCCGCTCAAGCTGCCTACGGATGCGTAGAAGGAACAAAAGACTAGCAAACTCGAAATAGCGCGTTTAACCGAAAATGAGTTTAATTAATACAACCAGAGGAGCTGCATGTGGATGGTAGAAGTGCGGAAAATGCTGGTAAACTCTGATCGCGATTAAAAAAAATATTCGCGATCACAATTTACATTAATCTAATCGCGATTAACGCGTTAATATTCCCAGCCCTAATTGAAATCTATTTTTTTGTTGTTGTTTTTTTGTTCTTGTCATCTGAGGTTATTTGTTTGTTATAGAAGTTGGTAAGGAACACACAATTATTATTTAGGCCTTGATAAATAAAAATATAGAATTGAAGGAGGGTGTATTTTCTTTTTCCCATAACTATAGCTGTCACTACACACCCACAACCTAATGCAGGGAACGGATGTTGTTCAGATGACAAAGCACGCTAAGGAGCTGAATGGACATTTTTATACAAAGACTATTTTTATAGTTTAAGTGTTAATACATTAGAAAAAAAATACTTTCTCAAACAAGTGGCTCTGAGCGTAATCCTGAGGCAGCACGCTACTGCAGACGAGTTTATTCAGTTACACACAGGACATGGAAACACAGCTTTACCAAAGATCTCCTGGCTTGAATATGGAATGAAGGTTCAGGGTTCGGGTTACTTCTCTGATTTAATATTGGTCGACCGGTCTCTACAAATACGAGCAGATACTGACCGAACAAACGATTTCATCATGAGGAAGGGGGTGTTGGACAATTCTGTTAGTTAACCCTTGAGATCACTTAGTGGCTGATGGGAAAAATAAGAAATCAAAACACTATTTCACAAATAAACTTTAATAAATAAGTAAAACTGGATTTATTGTTTTGTACGTCAACAGTAGGGTTGATATAAATAGCTCTTAAAGGTATGCGTTTATATTATGATGTAAATATTATACAGATGTATAAGAAGTCAAGAACCAATGAGAGTAAATCTACTTGTTCTTAGTTTTGTATTTATATTTACAACATATGCTCTACACTGTCAGAAATAGGGGTACAGTAGGAGTCCATTTCTGTCCCCCCAAGGTACAATCTACACTAATGTACCCCCGAAGACTCAATATTGGATCTTGGTTTTAGGGCCAAAAAGGTATGTTCCCAAGCGGTATATAAAGGGTACAAATAAGTACCTTAGAGGGTACTGTCCCAGTGACAAGCCCTCAAGGTCCAATAATAATGTACTTTATTTTCTGAGCGTGTATGCGAGTTGGCCTAGTGGTTAGCATGTCTGCCTCTCAACCGGGAGATCATGGGTTCTACTTGCAGTCGAGTCATACCAAAGACCATTACCAAAATGGTACCTACTGCCATCTGGCGAGGCACGCCGTAATACAGATGCAAGTAGGGAGTCAAACTTTCATAGTTATCAGAGGACTGGCCCCTCCACTGTAACCCCAGATATAGCGAACTATAGGTGAGAAGCCGAGGGCTACTGAAATGGAGATCATTGCCACCCAATGTGCCTCAAGGGCCTGGTTAGTACTGGGACAGGAGACTGCCTGGGAAGATCAGGTCCTGGCACGGGGAGGGACTTGTACACTTTACACATTTTCTCATCCATCATGTCATGTTTTTGTGGATTTTGTTTCACATCTTTGGATTGACACACAGTATGTGCTCAAAGTATTTCCTCCTATTCCACAACATTACTGGTTACGAAAGATGGTAGCAACATCTAGAACACTTCATTTATTCTATTTTTTCACATTTTCCCACATTTAATGCAGTTAGTCAGCTGAGGCATGTTGGTATCTCAGAATAGAACCAAAATATTTTCCACATCATGACCAGCTTTCGGTGCCATTCGGACTTCAGGGGGAAAAAAAAAACCCCAAACAATTACAGACATTCAGCTACACAGGAAAGTTTTGTTCAAGTTTACAAATGACAGAAAAGTCCTAACATTTAGCTTCCGTTACTTTTAATTTCATCATAGTGCAAAACTTTGTACTCAAATGATTGACTGGGAACTTAAAAAGGGAACCTACCAAAATGGAATAGTGTAATGAAACAATAATTCAAGGAATCAACATGTGCATAGGATTGAGACCACATTTGGCATTGGTTATTTACATGAAATGTGTTAGTGACTCATTCTAGGGCCAGATCATTTTATATATTCTTACTTGGCCAAAAATCATGTGATAAATCATCTAGTCAAGACAACCTGGTTGCACGAGCTAGTCAAACATCTCTTAACCATGGAATATCTCTTATTAAATATATTTTTGATGATAATTATGCGCAATATTTCCAACTTACCCTGAAAGGTTTGACCAGAGATGATGACCTGGTCAGTTCTGTTCGCCAGTTATTAAGTCATGATCTATATGACAGAAATGCTCTTAATATGATGCTCATGCCATTTTAAAATTTTTAATGTGATTATTATTTCTAATTGTTGCTGTCTGTATGTTGTTCTGATTTTATATATTTAATTTTATGTTCTCTCCTTTTGGAGTCAATAAACACACTACTACTACATACAAAGAGTTTCGGTGGAACCAGTGTCTTCTTTTTTGTCATTAAAAACAGATATATGTCACTTGGAGCTTTGTGAATGTGAACCGTCAACTTTAGAAAAAAATCAGATTTGTGCAAAAAAAAGCTTGTAATGTGAATGTTGCCTAAAATAAGCCTTACTATGTTCCAGTGTGGGCGGCACGGTGGTGTAGTGGTTAGCGCTGTCGCCTCACAGCAAGAAGGTCCGGGTTCGAGCCCCGTGGCCGGCGAGGGCCTTTCTGTGTGGAGTTTGCATGTTCTCCCCGTGTCCGCGTGGGTTTCCCCCACAGTCCAAAGACATGCAGGTTAGGTTAACTGGTGACTCTAAATTGAGCGTAGGTGTGAATGTGAGTGTGAATGGTTGTCTGTGTCTATGTGTCAGCCCTGTGATGACCTGGCGACTTGTCCAGGGTGAACCCCGCCTTTCGCCCGTAGTCAGCTGGGATAGGCTCCAGCTCGCCTGCGACCCTGTAGAAGGATAAAGCGGCTACAGATAATGAGATGAGATGAGATGTTCCAGTGTTTCTGTTCATACAGTAAACTTTAATCTGACACTATGTGTTAATATTCAACATTGTTAAAAACAAGCCAACACACACTATTGCATTATAATAGGCGATTTACCCTCTGTAGTATGATAACACAAAAGCTAACTAGTGAAAACTGGCGAGTGAAAAAACACAAGTCTTCCTGTTCATGAAGAGGAGCATTGATTTCCGCTAAAGTGGTAGATGTTAATGTTATTCAACCCACCATGAACGAATGACTGACAGTGAACAACTGTCAAAATGGAAGCAGGGGTCCAAG
The DNA here is from genome assembly GCF_027579695.1 of Neoarius graeffei. Taxonomy (NCBI): domain Eukaryota; kingdom Metazoa; phylum Chordata; class Actinopteri; order Siluriformes; family Ariidae; genus Neoarius; species Neoarius graeffei. Next base: position 57,770,397 of record NC_083591.1, on the reverse strand, counting down.
AGTGAGCATTTTACCTCATTTTACCTCTGCTAACTATTATCTAGTAGTCTCATCTCATTATCTGTAGCCGCTTTATCCTGTTCTACAGGGTCGCAGGCGAGCTGGAGCCTATCCCAGCTGACTACGGGCGAAAGGCGGGGTACACCCTGGACAAGTCGCCAGGTCATCACAGGGCTGATACATAGACACAGACAACCATTCACACTCACATTCACACCTACGCTCAATTTAGAGTCACCAGTTAACCTAACCTGCATGTCTTTGGACTGTGGGGGAAACCGGAGCACCCGGAGGAAACCCACGCGGACACGGGGAGAACATGCAAACTCCGCACAGAAAGGCCCTCGCCGGCCACGGGGCTCGAACCCGGACCTTCTTGCTGTGAGGCGACAGCGCTAACCACTACACCACCATGCCGCCCATTATCTAGTAGTAATAGATATAATTTCCCCTGCTTGTAGGAAAGTCCAGACACACACTACTATACTAAATACATTTGCCATACTAATGCTGTGTTCACATATATACCGGTACGATAGTGGTATAACTGTATCGATACAAAGTATACCGGTACAGTTTAGTGCATCTGTTCACACTAGCGAGAAATGTTCATGGTTTTCTTTCACGGTAGTTGAAATGCGCGTGCGCGAAATGTTTCCGTGGTTACCGAGTAACTTCCTTCCGAGAATATGGCGAGAAAAAGCACAACGTGTATGTGCTTTTTGTTGTCAATGTACAGTCTGTATTTCTGTTGGTCATTTATTCAGTCGAATCGTATAAAACGCGCGAGGCAGTTGAGAAAGAAACAAAGAAAACGAATCTCCGTTCTTCACTATTTTATTCAGCGAAGACATCGATTGAGGTGTGTGACTTTGTGCATGCGCATTATATTTGTATCGATACAGAACCGCTTCATCTGTCCACACTACAGTGAAGCGCTACAGTACCGATACTGTACCGGTACGAAACCCATACATTTGTGGGTTTCGTACTGATATAGTTATACCGCTACAGTACCGGTATAGTTGCTAGTGTGGACAGGTGTTGCGGTACGAAAGTAGTATCGTATCGGTACAAAATCCCTAGTGTGGACAGGGTATAAATGAGACATGCCACCGCTTTGGCCTGATGATATCGACGAAGAAAACAAAAACCCAAGTGTTTAATGATCCAATCCTTGCACGAGAACAAACGCTGTTGAGTCTGAATGGTCAACCCATCAAGAATGTGAGGGTACAGTGTTGCTTGAAAGTTTGTGAACCCTTTAGAATTTTCTATATTTCTGCATAAATATGATCTAAAACATCATCAGATTTTCACACAAGTCCTAAAAGTAGATAAAGAGAACCCAGTTAAACAAATGAGACAAAAATATTATACTTGGCCATTTATTTATTGAGGAAAATGATCCAATATTACATATCTGTGAGTGGCAAAAGTATGTGAACCTTTGCTTTCAGTATCTGGTGTGACCCCCTTGTGCAGCAATAACTGCAACTCAATGTTCCCGGTAACTGTCGATCAGTCCTGCACACCGGCTTGGAGGAATTTTAGCCCGTTCCTCCGTGCAGAACAGCTTCAGCTCTGGGATGTTGGTGGGTTTCCTCACATGAACTGCTCGCTTCAGGTCCTTCCACAACATTTCGATTGGATTAAGGTCAGGACTTTGACTTGGCCATTCCAAAACATTCACTTTATTCTTCTTTAACCATTCTTTGGTAGAACGACTTGTGTGCTTAGGGTCGTTGTCTTGCTGCATGACTCACCTTCTCTTGAGATTCAGTTCATGGACAGATGTCCTGACATTTTCCTTTAGAATTCGCTGGTATAATTCAGAATTCATTGTTCCATCAATGATGGCAAGCCGTCCTGGCCCAGATGCAGCAAAACAGACCCAAACCATGATACTACCACCACCATGTTTCACAGATGGGATAAGGTTCTTATGCTGGAATGCAGTGTTTTCCTTTCTCCAAACATAACACTTCTCATTTAAACCAAAAAGTTCTATTTTGATCTCATCCATCCACAAAACATTTTTCCAATAGCCTTCTGGCTTGTCCACATGATCTTTAGCAAACTGCAGATGAGCAGCAATGTTCTTTTGGAGAGCAGTGGCTTTCTCCTTGCAACCCTGCCATGCACACCATTGTTGTTCAGTGTTCTCCTGATGGTGGACTCATGAACATTAACATTAGCCAATGTGAGAGAGGCCTTCAGTTGCTTAGAAGTTACCCTGGGGTCCTTTGTGACCTCGCTGACTATTACACACCTTGCTTTTGGAGTGATCTTTGTTGGTTGACCACTCCTGGGGAGGGTAACAGTGGTCTTTAATCTCCTCCATTTGTACACAATCTGTCTGACTGTGGATTGGTGGAGTCCAAACTCTTTAGAGATGATTTTGTAACCTTTTCCAGCCTGATGAGCATCAACAACGCTTTTTCTGAGGTCCTCAGAAATCTCCTTTGTTCATGCCATGATACACTTCCACAAACATGTGTTGTGAAGATCAGACTTTGATAGATCCCTGTTCTTTAAATAAAACAGGGTGCCCACTCACACCTGATTGTCATCCCATTGATTGAAAACACCTGACTCTAATTTCACCTTAAAATTAACTGCTAATCCTAGAGGTTCACATACTTTTGCCACTCACAGATATTTAATATTGGATCATTTTCCTCAATAAATAAATGACCAAGTATAATATTTTTGTCTCATTTGTTTAACTGGGTTCTCTTTATCTACTTTTAGGACTTGTGTGAAAATCTGATGATGTTTTGGGTCATATTTATACAGAAATATAGAAAATTCTAAAGGGTTCACAAACTTTCAAGCACCACTGTATTTACTTACCTGGGCCAGACTGTAAGCAATACAGAGGATGTGTGTTTTACTGAGCACAGAATAGCTAGTGCGACAGCAAAATTCAATGAGATGAGAGACGTGTTGACAGACTGCAGGGTGGCAATGGCTATTAGAAGAAAAATCCTAGAAGCATGTGCTCATTCAGGACTCATATATGGTACCCAAGCATGGCTACCGAGTGAACAACAAATTGCCAAACTCGAGACATGCTGGTCACAATGTCTGCGAAGTATGGTGAAAGGAGGTTGGCGCAGGAAGGATGACACAGATGATGAGTTCCATTTTGTTTACTCTAATAACGATATTAGAAGGATAACAAAAACAAAACCAATCAGGGACACTATCATTATCCAGCACCTCCAATGGACTGCCCACGTATGTAGGGGCGAGAACCAGAGACTCACGAAAAAGATACTGTTTGCCCTGCCCACAAGACGATATTATAGGGATCCTTGGCAAAAAGTAGCGAACCTGTTAGGCGTGACGATTGACCAAGCGAAGAGGGCAACTCAGTTGAAAAGAGAGTTCAGCAGGCTACTCCAAATGCCCTGCCTCCATGGTGACTAAAGTCACTACAGGAGAACTAACTGTACTGTACTGTGTACACTTAGCAAAAAATATGCAGTCACATTGCAAGATGTAATAAATTCATAAAACATTTTACAGTTCACTCAGACATTTGGGGTGAACATACACTCTCTGTCACCATGAACATGGGATCATGTGGGAATGGTTCATCATGTAGCTTCAGAAGAATTACCTTACCTCCTGACCAGAAATCATCCAAGATCTCTTTGGTGATGTTAAAGTAACTAGCTAATTGAAGATGCTTATTCTGTCAGTACAAATTCCTGGTTTGAGTACATTATGGTTAACTATAATAATGTCTAGGCGGCACGGTGGTGTAGTGGTTAGCGCTGTCGCCTCACAGCAAGAAGGTCCGGGTTCGAGCCCCGTGGCCGGCGAGGGCCTTTCTGTGCGGAGTTTGCATGTTCTCCCCGTGTCCGTGTGGGTTTCCTCCGGGTGCTCCGGTTTCCCCCACAGTCCAAAGACATGCAGGTTAGGTTAACTGGTGACTCTAAATTGACCGTAGGTGTGAATGTGAGTGTGAATGGTTGTCTGTGTCTATGTGTCAGCCCTGTGATGACCTGGCGACTTGTCCAGGGTGTACCCCGCCTTTCGCCCGTAGTCAGCTGGGATAGGCTCCAGCTCGCCTGCGACCCTGTAGAACAGGATAAAGCGGCTAGAGATAATGAGATGAGACATTGATTTTCATGATATCACGTGCTTCTGAATCCTACATCAGCGCTGGTTTGTTTATGAGAAAACGACCTGGTTGCTTTCTGCAAATTTCTTCAACGTTATCATGTAATTATTAAAATGAAGAAGAAACCTTTATTTGTCACATGCACACTTCAAGCACAGTGAAATTCATCCTCTGCATTTAACCCATCTGAAGCAGTGAACACACGCACACACACACCCAGAGCAGTGGGCAGCTACACCAGAGCGCCCGGGGAGCAGTCAGGGGTTCGGTACCTCGCTCAAGGGCACTTCAGCCCCACGTCAACCTAACTGCATGTCTTTGGACTGTGGGGGAAACCGGAGCACCCGGAGGAAACCCACGCGGACACGGGGAGAACATGCAAACTCCACACAGAAAGGCCCTCACCGGACACGGGGCTCGAACCTGGACCTTCTTGCTGTGAGGCGACAGCGCTAACCACTACACCACCGTGCCGCCCAGAGGCGGAACAATTTGCCTCAAATGGCTTGATTTCAACTGGATTTTTCTGGCATTGCGCAAGGTAAAAAAAAAAATGCACAAAATGCAAAATGTGACAGATATTTGACCAAAGTTTAATATAAAATAGGAGAATTACACTGATGTTGCTCCTGAATTTATGCAAGAGTCTCCCTTTAAATGTGTTATGGAGAGATCTGGCAACCATTACTAGTGAGTTAGGGAGGGTGGTTTCCGAAACACACACACACAGAGAGAGAGAGAGAGAGATAGTGAGAGTGTGGTAGCAGTTAAACCGTTATCTTACATTTTGGCTGAAAAGAGAGAAAGAAGCGAAAACATGGAGGCTGAAGGAAAAGGAATAAACACGCCAGCGGCCAGGCTGTTTCTCTGAGGACGGAATCACCAGGTGATCAGCACGGGGGGAATAAAATAAAATAAAATAAATAAAATAAAGGAAAGGAAAAACTCCTGGGTTTACCTGAAGGCAGCTGTGCTGAGGTATGTTCATTCCTTCCCATCGCTTTGCTAATTGAGTTAGCTTCATGTGTCACTTCATCTCCTCAGAGAGAGAGAGAGAGAGAGAGAGAGTCTGATCTCTCACAGCTCCCCGCGTTCAGAAAGGCCGACATGAAAAATGGTGTTGGTTCTCTCTCTCTCTCTCTCTCTCTCTGTCTGTCTGTCCGACCTGTTGTTGGTTGTGAACTCAAACTAACCTGTTCAGCAGCTGAATGCTGTGTGTTCGCAGCCCCTGCGGTGGTTGCGAGCTGGTTTTAGGCCCAACGGCTCAAAATGATTTAAAATGAAGGCATGACTGCCTCACTGAGTCAGCACGGTTCCTCTGGGTCTCACCAGGACTCAGCACGGTTCCTCTGGGTCTCACCAGGACTCAGCACGGTTCCCCTGGGTCTCACCAGGACTCAGCACGGTTCCTCTGGGTCTCACCAGGACTCAGCACGGTTCCTCTGGGTCTCACCAGGACTCAGCACGGTTCCCCTGGGTCTCACCAGGACTCAGCACGGTTCCCCTGGGTCTCACCAGGACTCAGCACGGTTCCTCTGGGTCTCACCAGGACTCAGCACGGTTCCTCTGGGTCTCACCAGGACTCAGCACGGTTCCTCTGGGTCTCACCAGGACTCAGCACGGTTCCCCTGGGTCTCACCAGGACTCAGCACGGTTCCCCTGGGTCTCACCAGGACTCAGCACGGTTCCTCTGGGTCTCACCAGGACTCAGCACGGTTCCCCTGGGTCTCACCAGGACTCAGCACGGTTCCCCTGGGTCTCACCAGGACTCAGCACGGTTCCTCTGGGTCTCCCCAGGACTCGGCGCGGTTCCCCTGGGTCTCCCCAGGACTCGGCGCGGTTCCCCTGGGTCTCCCCAGGACTCGGCGCGGTTCCCCTGGGTCTCCCCAGGACTCGGCGCGGTTCCCCTGGGTCTCCCCAGGACTCGGCGCGGTTCCCCTGGGTCTCCCCAGGACTCGGCGCGGTTCCCCTGGGTCTCCCCAGGACTCGGCGCGGTTCCCCTGGGTCTCCCCAGGACTCGGCGCGGTTCCCCTGGGTCTCCCCAGGACTCGGCGCGGTTCCCCTGGGTCTCCCCAGGACTCGGCGCGGTTCCCCTGGGTCTCCCCAGGACTCGGCGCGGTTCCCCTGGGTCTCCCCAGGACTCGGCGCGGTTCCCCTGGGTCTCCCCAGGACTCGGCGCGGTTCCCCTGGGTCTCCCCAGGACTCGGCGCGGTTCCCCTGGGTCTCCCCAGGACTCGGCGCGGTTCCCCTGGGTCTCCCCAGGACTCGGCGCGGTTCCCCTGGGTCTCCCCAGGACTCGGCGCGGTTCCCCTGGGTCTCCCCAGGACTCGGCGCGGTTCCCTTGGGTCTCCCCAGGGCTCGGCGCGGTTCCCCTGGGTCTCGCCAGGGCTCGGCGCGGTTCCCCTGGGTCTCGCCAGGCTGCTTCAGTGCTCTGGCTCTTCTTCAAGGTTCCCCTTAAACCTGGCAGTCTCCTGTTAGTCTCCCCACATTATCTGTACATAAATTTAACACTGAATTTAATAATCACCTCCTTGTTTGACCTAACCCTAGCCTGGGAAATCCCATGCTGCTTTGCACAATCGTTCCGATCTGAAAAGACAGCATGGAAACTATGGTCTAAAGGCTCGCCTGAGTTAGGGAGCCAATCAGAGAGTGGGGAGGGGTGGGAAGACGGTGACGCGTACTACTCGACAAACGGAAGCTTGTAGTTTATTTGGGACTGTTTACGGATCACATTTAACATGGCGGCGAGTGATACGAACCAAACTTTCGATCAAGCTTTAGACACTGTTCTGAATAGTTTAGAGCAGTAATCGTTCGGTGCCATTGTTTTCCTATTTTTGTTTTGCCTTCTCTTTCTCTTTCCTTCTCTTCTTCGCCTCTTCGTCTTCTTCGTTGCTTTAACTATGTCACCGGGTACAACTGCCATGATTGGCCATGGGCTACGTATACGCCAAATGATAGACATTCGCAACGTCCAATAAACAGCCGTTGACAATCGTAAACCACACCTCCCCTATGAGAAATTCAATAGGCGGATTCCAGACCATATTTCACTTGTGATGTGGTCTGATGATAGCCAGACTAACCTAACCCCCTCTCTCAGCCTCATTTCCCCTGAAATTTACCACACTAACTAGAACAAATCTTCTTTTTAAGGTTGATAATTTCACAATAACAATCAGACTATTCTTTAAGTTCGTTTCTTAAGACACGAACTTAAAGAATAGTTATAATAGTTAGACATAATGAACTTTCACTACATAACAATCAGACTCTGTATATACAGTATGGTCAAAAGTATATGAACCCCAGACCACCACGCTTGTACAGGATGTGGTTCTTCTTGACAAACTCGGAGCAAGTCAAGTTTATTTCTGTAGCGGTTTTAACAATATACACCGTCCCAAAGCAGCTTTACAGAATTTTAATGACCCAAGACGTGAGCTAATTTCATCCCGCTCTATCCCTGATGATGAAGCCTGTGGCGACGGTGGCAAGGAAAAACTCCCTCAGATGACATGTAGAAGAAACCTTGAGAGGAACCAGACTCAAAAGGGAACCCATCCTCATTTGGGCAGCAGCAGACAGCATGACTATAACATTAACAGCTTTAACATAAAGTCAGTTTCGTTGATGTTATAAACTCTTCATTGATGGAAACTTGAGGGCAAAACTGTTCATGACAACTGCAGTCCTAAAGTTAGCAAGTCAACTGTAGTCCTCAGCCATAAAAGCATTACTGTAAGAGTCCAGAGCGTCCTCCAGGTGTGACTTTCAACTGTCCACATGGGGCCGTCCTCCACAGGAGCGATGCGATGAGACTCCAACCAGACACAGGGCACCAGGATGGATCAGGCAGGTCTGAGGAGCAGAAGAGGTTCAGCATCTCGATCCCAGGATTGACCTGTAACTCAGAGGGACAGATTTGGGGAGAAGAGAGAGAAAACACAGGTTGTTAGGTATGCCCAATGTCACCTGAATAAGTAGGAACCGTATACATTTTGCGCTGAGTGCAAGCAGGGACTCTGGCAAAACTAACTATGACAGCATAACTAAAAGGGGAGAGCCAGAAGGTAACACAGGCATGAGGGGCCCCGGGACATAAAGCAGCAGCCACTACACCGTCAACAAACTCGAGTGAGCAAGCGAGTGGGGACTGACAGCATCCATACATCCCAGTTTACCAAAACACTCTGTCTGAGGATCCTCCAGATCTACTCCTTTACCTCATAAACACCATTAACACAAGGCTTGACTAAACAGATCTGTTTTCAGCTGAGACTTAAACGCTGAGACTGTGTCTGGAGCACACGGTTGTATAGAAGGTACTGATTTGCCTTCACCGGAACTGAGATGTCCCTGTACACAAAGCAAGCTCCATGAAGATACGGTGTGTTCGGGTCCAGTCTCACAACATCGATAACTATGACTTTTACCTATACCTGAATTTAGTTCCAGTCTGGGGCAGTCGCACCACAACTATAATCCCCACTATAAGACCGGTTGGTCCTGCCACTCAGGGAAATGTACATTGTTATTGGTTTAAACAATTACCTGATTAGTCAGATGTTTTATCAGATCAGCTCTAGGCCTGGAAAAATTGCCCCAGAAGCAATCTCACTGATATGGATAAACCCAGGCCTGGGCTATAGGTATCGTTATCAGTCTGGTGTGACCACCAACTACGTAAACTGCAGGGGACCGGTTTATTTAGAGTTATCTGTATTGTAGGACTGGGCCTTTAAGGTTGGAGCACAGAGCCCTGATTAAACTCAACCCCACCGAACACCTTTGGGATGAACTGGAACATCAACTGCGCCCCAGACCTCCTCACCAACATCAGTGTCTGATCGCACTGCGTTACATTACAGGCATTTCGTAGATGCCCTTATCAGGAGCAGTTGGGGTTGGGTGCCTTACTCAAGGGCTGGTCCAGGGAATCAAACTGGTAACCGTTTGCTTCCAGAGCTGCTTCTCTGACCATTAGGCCATGGCTTCACTAATGCTCTTGTAGGTGAATGACCATAAATCTCCACAACTACGCTCCACAATCTAGTGGAAAACTTTCCCAGATGAGAAGACTGGAGCTCATTATGAGAGCAAAGTAGGACCAAATCCGGAATGGGATGCTCAACAAAGAACATACAGCTGGGATCATCAGGTGTCCACAAACTTTCAGTCCGTGTAGTGGAAATATAGCTAGAGCTCTATTTCTGTTTAACCAAGCTAACTTCGGTGTTTGCCAACACTAAATTGAACAAACTGTGGATATTGGAGCTAGTTAGCGTTTAAACATATTTAAGACAAAAATTGTTAAGTTTTAGATCAGACTGAAATCCGTGACCAGAGTTCATGGAGTTGTCTGATCTAACTTAACAATTTGTCTGAGAGCTTGTTTTTGGTTGACTTCATAATTTCAGGATTCATCTTATTCACTTGGAATTTAACCTCGGGTTGTGACAAAATCTTAAATTTAACGTAAATAACGTTGATCTCTAAGTGATGCCCGAATAACATTATGCCATTGACCTTCACTGTGCGTTCGTGGAAAACTTAGCTTGCTGATATTTTCGGTTTTACATCACCAAACACCGAGGTGACAGAAAATACTTTCTCTCTTGCTAGCATATTAAAAAGTTCCCACGTGTTCTATTCACCACTTAGCTTGCAAATTTTTTTCTCATAGCAACGAATACGTATTAAGTATAAGTATTCTCACGGCCTGTTTCTTATATTTACCAATTCTCAAGGTAACTTTTAAACTTGGTTACCATTTTCTTCGATATTGTGTAATTGTATGACACAAATTAACACTCAACCACTAATAATAAAAAAAAAAAAGTTAAGTATTATATAAACACAGCGTTCCTGTTAGCTTGTCTTAGTTTGAACGGTTTTGCTAGGAATTGAACTTGAGCGCGCCGTCGTTGAGTTTGATGGCATCGCTATTAGTTGTGAAGTTGTGGATGATTTAGTAAAGCGTATGGTTCACAATATCAATCAGTTTAATTTACTTTGTCTTGTCTCCATGCCGCCGACAAATATCGACCGTTTCAAATGAATATTTATGAGCGCAGGAAGTGGTGGTGTTGTTCCTTGGACGTAGCCTGTTGGTAGTAAAAACAATAGTAGAAAGTAAAATCATTCACACATCTGGTCGGTTGACATTTAAAACTAAAGGCTAACGTGAATTCTGTCCTAAACGAATGAAGGCTTATGTAATATATTTCACAATTAGCTAGCTAACTCACTCAGTGTCTGTTGCGTTTTTCCCTTCCTGCTAGTAGTAAATCTTGGTGAGCATGTTTTCGACAGCGTCAGCGTCAGTCCAGCTTCACCACATGCAGTCCAGATCAGGGCTCTACAGTGCGCACATTTCACTCGCATTTGTGAGCGAATTTTTCGGCATGTGAACAACGAAAAAAAAATGCGCATTCATGTGAGGGCTTCTTGCGGCCGACAATTTCGGAAAGCACTGAGCACAGACGCGACAAGTTTAACATTCTAAAATGTATCAAACGTTAAATTGCAAATTATGTAAATCCAGCGCTGGATAGCCTACCTAATATAGTGTAACGAGTAACGGCCTGTATTGTTGTGTGTGTGTTCTGCCTGCGCCTTGCTCCCTGTCTGTAGTTGCGTGCATTGCCTCTGTCTTGCACTGCGGTGGTTCCCACGGTAGCCGGGGGCTGAAAAAGTTAAATTTTTTTTTTGCCGTTCTGCCATGCTAGTGCGTTTTACCGGGACATGAGATTTCAGCATTTTTATTCTTCTCGGTCTGTAGCTTGAATAAGTTTAGGCTACTGAATAACACTTTCAGTTAAAGTTGAGTCTGGTGCTTTTGTGCTGACGCTACAATAGCCTGCTATCACAATAAATATCCCCCGTAACATTCCCCGTTTTCTACTCATCTTTCTGTGATTGCCCCTCTTTCCGACGGTTGTATGTTGTGGGTGTGGCATTAGGTGGGAAAAGTGCTTTTTAGGGATTCATCAGATCATTCAACTGAGAGATAACCGAGAGCTGGTTCGGACCGAGCTGAGAAATATATTCGCTATGCAGAGAATAACGGCGTTTTTTAAAAGCAATGATGGTGGAAACAAGAATAAAAGAACGGACGAGGAAGAAAGTGTAGTGAAGAAAGCTAGAACGACGGGAGAAGGTGCGGTAAAATTATATAATGAGATGGAAAGCACACGCCCCAGTGCAAACATTTAGATGGGAACATACCGTACAACACAGCAGAAAAACAAATAATATACAGTATATACAAATGGTGCATGTCACAACACAGCAGAAAAACAAAGAATATATAAACAACTGGGCGTGTTGAGGTGCAGATGTTAATTGCACATTAGTTATAGAAACTCAGTTCAGCTACAAAACTCAGGATATTGCACTGTATTTGGTATTGCACTGTATTGGGTATGGATGTAAAAGTGTAGAAATATAAAATATACAAAAGTTATAAAAACTAAAAAGTTGCTGTGTGAGGTTGCACTGTAATAAGTATTGCACTGTATCAGGTAAGTGTGAGAATCTTGTCCTTTTAGGTCCTTGTTGGTGCATTGTTGCACCTGCCAGAAGTGGCGTCAGTCAGTGCGTGTAATTAGCCTTTTTCACATTACGTCACTTGCAGAAGAACCTCACATCCGTTATCAGCCTTTTGAATGGAAGAAGAGGCGGCATGCTAATCTGCTGGCTAACAAGTAGCAACCATAGAAAGTCAATAAACTTCCTTTCCAAAACAAGGCAGATAGGTGACTGGAATGGTCGCTAACAATACGTAATGATAAACAACAATGCGCAATATTATTATCAATCTTATCTGTGAATGACACAGTTTTGTTAACATATGTTGCCGCGGTATACCTCTTCTTCCATTCAAAAGGCTGAAAACGGATATGAGTTCCCCTGCAAGTGACGTAATGTGAAAAAGGCTAATTGTTCAAGGTGGTTATGGCCTGTGGGAAAAAAACTGTTTTTGAGTCTGTTGGTCGTTGCTTTGATGCACCTGTAACGCCTGCCTGAGGGCAGCAAGTCAAAGAACTCAGAGCCAGGGAGGGAGCTGTCCTTGATGATGTTGTTAGCTCTGCTGAGCTCTGCTCTCTGTTTAGCTACTGTTTGTTCATTCATTCAGTTGTTCGTTATTCATTTGTTTGTTCATTCATTCATTCATTCTCAATTGAATTTTGCGTTTTATGCGTTGGTGTGTCTAAGGTTTGCGCTGCAATAAACCTTTAAAATGAAAACCTACTTGTGCCCCCATTTTTTTTCCCTGTGCTCCTAAAATTTTTAACTTAGGAACACGTGTGCTCCTGAAAAAACAAGTTAGTGCAGAGCCCTGTTGCCAACACTAAATTGAACAAACTGTGGATATTGGCGCTAGTTAGCGTTTAAACATATTTAAGACAAAAATTGTTAAGTTTTAGATCAGACTGAAATCCGTGACCAGAGTTCATGGAGTTGTCTGATCTAACTTAACAATTTGTCTGAGAGCTTGTTTTTGGTTGACTTCATAATTTCAGGATTCATCTTATTCACTTGGAATTTAACCTCGGGTTGTGACAAAATCTTAAATTTAACGTAAATAACGTTGATCTCTAAGTGATGCCCGAATAACATTATGCCATTGACCTTCACCGTGCGTTCGTGGAAAACTTAGCTTGCTGATATTTTCGGTTTTACATCACCAAACCCTGAGGTGACAGAAAATACTTTCTCTCTTGCTAGCATATTAAAAAGTTCCCACGTGTTCTATTCACCACTTAGCTTGCAAATTTTTTCTCATAGCAACGAATACGTATTAAGTATAAGTATTCTCACGGCCTGTTTCTTATATTTACCAATTCTCAAGGTAACTTTTAAACTTGGTTACCATTTTCTTCGATATTGTGTAATTGTATGACACAAATTAACACTCAACCACTAATAAAAAAAAAGTTATAAGTATTATATAAACCAGAGGTGGAAAGTAACGAATTACATTACTCGCGTTACTGTACTTGAGTAGCTTTTTTGTGTACTTATACTTTTTCAAGTAATTTTTAAAGAGTGTACTTTTACTTAAGTATGTTTTCTTTTAAGTAGTGTACTTCGGTACATTTTACATCTCAACCGTTACTGAGTAAAAAAAAAAAAGAAATAAATAAAAAATAAAAAAAGGCTAAAACGGAGAAGGGGAAATGCATGGGCGTCGCCACCATTGAATGTGAAGGGGACATGTCCCCCTCACATTTCATAATTCTTCGTTTGGACCCCCCACATTTAACATAAAATATGAGTTCACCCAGCGCTGTTTCTATTGCTTCGTGAAAGAATCCATTCCACTTGATCGATAAGAGAAAACACAGAGCACTGAAAATCCACTCCGGGTTTTCCGGGCGCTCCCTACAACAGCTCACCGCGCGCGAGGGAAGTGAATCTCAGCGCGAGCACAGAAATGTTGGTGCAGCTGCTGGAAAGTGGAGGAGGTGACGTCATCCCCATTGCCACCTCACAATGTCTAGCTTTTGCTAAAACCTTATTCTTTTGTTATCTGCCCTCAAAATTAACCCTAGGACACGTTAAATTAATATTCAACTAAACAGTGAAATAAGCTTAGCCTAACGGGGTATTCTTGGTTGATGATGAATTGTTTGCAGTATTTGCTCCTCCCCAGACACAATGGACATAAGGACATTCTTTACAAAGAAGCGGAAAGTCAGTCAGAATTTCCCCACAGGACAGGTTTTTTGTCCCAATGGAAATGTTAGTGCAGTTAGCTGGCTAGTCAATGTTAGGCGATGTATCAGCTAGCTTAACGTTAGCTATCATTTAATTCAAACCCAGTAGGCCGACCTTACTGTAATGCCAAGAATGAGGTCAAGTCTGCTCTGATGATATTTATTGATTCCTTGTTTTGTCTGGTCTTTGGCAGTTTTCTGGAAAGTAAGATGGGAAATCAGTGTATGGGGAAGGAATAGTAGAGAGGAAAGCGATGGAGAGAGATGGATGTTATTCCAGGTGGATTGTAAAGGAAAGGGGGATAAAAGTTATGAAGTGGTAGAAATTGTAGTGGCACCAATATAAGAAGGAGTTCTATCTATAAATCTATTTGTTATACTAATCTGTAAATGCTACTGTAGTACCACCATTGCATGTAGGTTGACAAAACTGCACTTGTTCATTGTGTGAAGTTATCTTTTATGTGTCGTTGCTTGACCCAGTGTAATTTTGTGTTATGAAGACTGCATGATGCCATGCCATTTTTGTTATGAGTATCACTAAATCGGAAAAAAGTAAAATGCACCCACTAAAGTCACTGCTGGTGGTGAACAAAATCGCACCTGTTCGTTGTGTGAAGTTATTTTTTGTGTGTCACTGTTGCTGGACACAGTGTGATTGTGTGTTATGAAGTTTGCATGATGCCATGTCATGCCTGGTCATTGTGTGAAATTATGAATATTCTTATTTTTAAACATACAGTTGAGTGTCACTATTGCTTGGCCCAGTGGCATGTTGTGTTACATCTAAAACTAAATAGAAAACACAAAATAAAAAGTAAAATGCACCCATAAAGTCATTGTTGGTGATAAATTGTGTCACATTCATCTCATTATCTTAGGCGTAGCGGTTAGGGGTGGCACGGTTCACAAAAGTCGCGGTTCGGTACGTATTGCGGTTTGAGGTCTGCGGTTCGGTACGTATTGCGTTTTTTTTTTTTAAATCTTAAGTACTCTGTATTTGGGCATATAGCCTACTATTTACCTTAAGTAAACATAGTTTAGGATACAGCATTTAAGAGAGGTTAAAATTATAGTTACAATGAAATAATCATGCACAAACTGAGTTTGAGTTGACATAAGCACATTTTATGAACAATCTCTGATGAAAAGCCAGGTAGTATTTTGAAACAGCAAGAGGGAAGACATGGATGATTTCAACAGCTTTTTTATTTACTACAGTATTTATACAAAGTGTCAGGAGTGTTTGCTGCCATGTTGTGGCATCTAGAGGAACCAGGTGTCTTTTGTCACATACAGAGTTTTCATAATTGGAAGAAATAAAAATGAGTTCTTAAAGCTTACTTTTGAACAGATGTGTGTGTTAAAACTTAAACTTTTATGTGGCGACCAACCAACCACCTATATACAAAAACCGAATCAAAAACTCTTCTAATCCCTGAGAGTGAGGATGTATTTTTTCACTTGAAATTAAAGTGCAGTGTTTTGAAACGTATGGCTGGATTTCTTATCTAATCTTAAAGTGCCACTGTATTCTTAGAACGATTTATAACAAAATACACACACAGCCAATATAAAATATTGCAATAAAACCAATCACTGCACTGTTTAAAACAAACCTCCCCTCCCCTCGCCGGAAAAAAAAAAAAAATCTAGTTCGCCCATTATCCTGTGTCATTCTGAGATGCGCAGATAGACAGTAAAGGGAATTCCGAATTCCCTTTACTGTCTATCTGCGCATCTCAGAATGACACAGGATAATGGGCGAACTAGATTTTTTTTTTTTCCGGGCGCCGCAGTACGCCGGAAATCCGGCGCGGCGCCGGAACGCTATCACCCCTGTTCGCGCGAAAGAGAACCACGTGGTTTCATACGGGCATTCGGCTTTTTTTTTTTTGGCGAACGTCTTAAATAGGGGTACCGCGGTTTATACGCGTATTGCACCGCAACATGCGTATCGTATGGTTCGGTTTTTTTCCCATAACCGTGCCAAGCCTAGTAGCGGTGGGTTTAAAAACAGGCTGATGAATATATGGACTAGTTGAATGAGGACTTATTGTTGAAAATTAATTAAAAATTTCTGGCGGAGGACCCCCCGCCAGTGTGTCCCCCCCACATTAAAAATGCTTCTGATGCCCCTGGGGAAATGCGTTCTGGAAATGAATCACGGGAAGGACAGTTGTCGCGCGTGCGAGTCTCACACAGATGATGGCAGACATGCACCGGCGCTTTAAGGGGGGGCGGCATCGGGGGGCTCAAACCCCTGGGCCACAGCCAATCAGGGGCCTTGTAATATTAATAAAATAATAAACTGTCGGAATCGTGGGCCTACATTAATGTACGGATAGAAATAAGGTTAGAAATAAATGAGCGCACAGTAGCCTGCTGTAAGAGACATGGTGGATGTGGTTCGCGAAACGAACACCCACAACTGGACCAGAATAAAATGTAACAAAATGTAACGTCACGTACGAAAGCGCGCCAAAGACTGCAGACTACTGAGACACAAATTTAGAGGCTTTGAAAGATGAAGCGTTCACATGTTAGCGGGGCGCATAAAAGGAAAAAAAGAGAGAGATGCAGGTAATGATAGAATCGTTGCCTAAAGTCACAGACTTTTTTAAGGTAAGGATCACCAATCTGTTCAGAATATCAGCTACTTATCAGTTATCAGCCTACAGCAGCTAGGCTATGTGCAGCTAGGCTAGATATGCTATGATCTGTCCAACAGTAAAATAAATCAGTTGTGATTTGAATACGTGTCGTGTGATTTGAGTTATAATCCTGTTAGTATAATAGCATATTTCGATGGGGATAATAAAATGTCTAAAACGGCATCTACTGAAGAAATTGATGAAAAGATTGTAGCCTATAATGTTCACAGTTGGGGCAGCAGACAGAGTAAGCATACTGAGGGGAATAGCAATACAAAGCTAGCGCAGATCCACATTTCTCGCTAGCTGTGTTGGGTGTGTTGTTAACCCGTGTGGATTTAAGTGAAATACTTGAGAAGTTCTGTGGTCAAGACAGCGTTTTAAGGTAAGGACGCTTGATTATTAATGTTTGCCCGCCGTGGCTTGTTGTTGACGAAAGGCCCACACGATTTTGCCTTATGCAGCTACTGCTAGCGTCATGCTTTGAACTAGGTTAAGCTCATTTGCGCTAAAGGATGGGTTTATTGAAGGACTTTGATGTAGCTAGTTTCTTTTTAAAAAATCGTATGCTCAAAACAGTATGCCCGTGTTCATCATGTTTAACTTTTTTCTTGATGGAGTGCGTGAAATATTGTTGCAAGTGGTATTTCGATGCAGTCATGTCAAAAAGGCAGTTGAATGCACGGTCTTATTCAAGGAGAAGGAAGACTTGCATGATGCTTGAACATAGATCGGTAAAATAGACCCTAGTAGGACTTGGTTTCGTGTATTTCGGTCTGTAGAGTTATGAGTTTGGCCGCTGTCCATGGTGTTTACGTTTCATGTGGCCGCCGAGCCAAGTATCATCATCATCATGTTCCCCTGTCAAAAGTTAAACTCTCTAGGGGTGCTTCTGCTGTAGCAGTTGCAGCAGTTGCTCAAAGTTTGATTTGTCCATCATCGTACGTCTTATCTGTTGGGTGTCTATGCCCAGCAGATTTTCCCATTTCGTCCATTTGTAACCATTTTTGTCAAACAGGAGCTGCTTTTGCACTTGGTTATTGCCCATCCGGCAAACGTGAGCAATATATTTTAGTTGTTGTACGTAGCAGGATAGTTTTATATCCTGGGTTCCTGTCAGTTTCCGGAGGTCAGCATTGGACATCTTGTAGCTCCAGTCTATATCTTCATTTGTAGTGTTCTTTTGGTCAGGGGCATTCTTTCGTTTATATCCACCTTTAATCATTTTCCTTAGGAAGCCGTGCCACACTACCTCGATTTTGTGAATTTCACTGGATGATAGTTGCCATGCCTGTGTGCTGTACAGGAGACGAGATCGAACGCATGCCACTAGGAACTTTATACGGGTTTTTAGTAGTATTCGGTGGTCGGTTAGAACGTGTTTCAATTCATTCCATTTCATGAATGCAGCACTTATCCTAGCATGCAGGAAGTGTGAGGATTCATCACAGTTGCTGACATTATAACCAAGATATTTAAAGGTGCGGACGTTTTTAATATTAGTGCCGCCAAGGGAAATGATACTTGGTTTGCATTTGATATCCTCATTGATGTTAAAAGCCATTGTTTCTGTTTTGACATATGATATTTGTAAACCAAAGCGGGTGTAGGTCTTATCATACAACTGAAGAGTATTCTGAAGCTCCTCGATGGATCCAGCGAGTATGGCCTGATCATCTGCGTATAGAATCTCTGTTATTCAACCCTCTCCTGATGCTCGTGCTTTCGTACGCATTTCTCTTGTGGATACCTCATTTGGAATGCAATATCTGAACTTGAAGCCTGTATCTGGGTACAGTTTTGATATCTCATGCTGTGCAATCCTGACAACAAAGTCCATATAGATATTTAAAAACTGATGGCGATTCTAGGGCACCTTGTCTTGCAGTGAATGTTTGTTTTCATGCCGCCAAGCTATTTTTATGTATTTTATTTTTTAAAAGGACTTGTCTGTAGGTGTGTGTGTTTTATGTTTACAACACATAGGTCTACATTAGCGCACGTGCGCTTGTGTGGTTATCTCTGGCCACGCCCCTGCGTGAAAGTTACGCAGTATCACTGTCCTGTCCGTGGTAATAATCAGAACCGGCTCTGTAATGATAATGCGCGCGTTCTTCTCTCCCTCTGTGGTCGGATGTGTTGAGCGATGTGAGCGTGGGCCTTGCGCAGCTACGCTGAGCCAAACGTAACCTATCATAGACTTCTAGGCTAATTACGCGCTTACACTGTAAATGCTTGACACGTATTGCAAATAAAATAAGTGTTTTCCTGGCCAACGGTAAGGGTAGGGTTGACAGGTAGCCTATGAGGGGCCTAGCCCCTGGGCCACGGGTGTTGATAAAGCGCCCCTGCGGACATGGAGGAGACCGAGGAACCTGTGGTGGACGACCCTGCAGAAAACGCAATTTCTTCCAGTAATGAAGTGCACCCCTGGCCCTACATACGTGATCACTTCAGCTTCGTAGAGAAAAGGGGTGACAGTTTCATTATGCAATGCAGATTGTGTGCCCAAGAAGACAACCATTGCGGCATACAAAAATTCGATGTCTAATCTGCGCAAGCATGTTGAGGTAAGTATTGTCATTGGCATCATAATCACGGGCGCAGGTAGAGGGTGGGACGGGTGGGATTCGTCCCACCCAGATTTAAATTCACCTCGTTCGGTCCCCCCCACTTATAGGGAGGAAAAACCGTCTATGCTGTCTTTCTTTGCATAAGGCAAACCTCACGGAAAAATCAAAAGACTAATTACCATTCGGTTTATTGAGGTGCACAGCAGTGTATACATAGTTGCAACAACTCACATAAAACAAAACAAAGACTGATATTCGGTTGGTTGAGCTGCGCAGACTGCGCAGGTTTCGAGCTTGAGCTTGGTTGCTATGGTTATCCACAACAAGTTTGACAGGCATATCGGGGTTGGGGTTGGTTTGCTGGCAGCTTTGTCCCCCCAGTTTTTTGTCCCCCCCCAGTTCAAAAAACGTATCTGCGCCCCTGATCATAATGTTTCCTTTCCATAGTAAAACCGACAATAGGCTGGTTATATTCCAAAAATAGTGGATGGCATTGCTAATGTTGAAGTAGCAACCTGTTGGTACTGTAACATAACGGTAACTAGTCTGTTATTCGGTTGGCTAATCATGCAAGCAAGTTAGCTCGCCAACCTGACGTGATCAGTCCTCCTACCATTCTACATCCAACAGGCCAGAAAGGAATACTAAGCAAAACAAATAATGTTTGAATTGAATTGTTCAATAACACACAGTGCACACAGGCAAGCTACGAGATTTCGGTGCAACATTTCACTTTCATATTTCGTGTACAATGCTTTGTGTGTGGTCAGGGCGATGTAAACGACATGACTGTGTGTATTGACCGTTTTTGTTTGTCTCAGTTTTAATGCAGCATTATCCTAAGCATTCAATTTGATACACTTCCTTTAAATAAAACATCTGGGTTGAGATGGACATATATCCTTGTTTCCTCTTCTTTTTCATTTTTGCACAACACAATGGAGGCAGAAAACACCCATTGTTAAAAGTAACGTTTTACTTTTACTCAAAGTACATTTTAAATGATCTACTTTTTACTTTTACTTGAGTAGGTTTTTTGTCTGGTAACTTTACTTGTACTTAAGTAAAATTTCATCAGAGTAACAGTACTTGTACTTGAGTATAATATTTTAGTACTCTTTCCACCTCTGATATAAACACAGCGTTCCTGTTAGCTTGTCTTAGTTTGAACGGTTTTGCTAGGAATTGAACTTGAACGCACCGTCGTTGAGTTTGATGGCATCGCTATTAGTTGTGAAGTTGTGGATGATTTAGTAAAGCGTATGGTTCACAATATCAATCAGTTTAATTTACTTTGTCTTGTCTCCATGCCGCCGACAAATATCGACCGTTTCAAATGAATATTTATGAGCGCAGGAAGTGGTGGTGTTGTTCCTTGGACGTAGCCTGTTGGTAGTAAAAACAATAGTAGAAAGTAAAGTCATTCACACATCTGGTCGGTTGACATTTAAAACTAAAGGCTAACGTGAATTCTGTCCTAAACGAATGAAGGCTTATGTAATATATGAGCAATTCCATGTAAATGTCAACCTCACAGGAGATCCCAAATTTCAAACTAAATAAATAAACAAATAAATAAATACATACATAAATAAATATTTTGATCACCTAATGTCACTGTCAGTCTTTCTTTCTTATAATGTAAAACCCAAGCTAAAATCAACTTTGATCATGTACAATTCTATATTATTGCCACAAGCCACAATGAGCAATTCCAGCGTTATGGACGTGACACTTGAACTCAAAATGGCAACAAATGACCCAGTGCATGTTTTATTGTCTCCCAGTATTTAAACAGGTGTTGCATATTTTAAGGCTGTACCATACTGGAGAAGTGATAGAACAAGAACAATTCCCATAGTACATCTAGGGCATGCCAGAAAATGCCAATAAAAGATGCGTTATGGATGTGACAGAAAAAGTATCACTTTTCTTGGGTGACTGTACATTTTTATCAAACTCTGTGAAATTGTAAACCTAATGTCGAAATGGAGATATCCATTTGATAGAGGGGTCCAAGGTGAATATTAAAAAATCTTTGTTTAAAATATTTTGTATTTCATGCAGAGTTTCGGAAGGAAAAGTCAGCGTTATGGATGTAACGAAATTCCGTTATGGATGTGACGCGTCTGAAATAGACATGGCATATGTTTAGAAAATCAGCAATTTAACCACCATAACCCTTTGAAAAACTCTCTAAATATCAGCTAAAACTATCAAAGTTCTTAAATAATATTTAGGATGGCTATTGTTTTGCTGTTTTGTGGATTTTAGCATTATTTCACAATTAGCTAGCTAACTCACTCAGTGTCTGTTGCGTTTTTCCCTTCCTGCTAGTAGTAAATCTTGGTGAGCATGTTTTCGACAGCGTCAGCGTCAGTCCAGCTTCACCACATGCAGTCCAGATGCCGTGTGCATTACTGTAGTGAATATTTCACACCTTTCCTCGAGGGTAGTCAGTAGATATCAAATAGTTGGGAGAGTCATAAATTATGAGCTAGTTGTTTTGCTTTGTCAGGTTTACTTTCAAAGATGGCGCAACTTGAAATTATTTCAGAACATGCATCCGAGAACCTGTGATCTGCGCGTGTGTCCTGTTGTCCCTCAGCTAGTTACCTGTCCACTTCCGCTAGTAATGACATGCTGTTTAGTGCAGTAGGATGTGATTTGAGGTACAGCCCGAGTATTTACAACTCAAACAATATAATTATCTGGTGTCGTCATTATACGGCTGCACAAAAGTGTTGTTTTGGGTTTTTGTTTGGGAGAGGGGCGACTTTATGCACATCAGTATATC
This sequence comes from Neoarius graeffei, assembly GCF_027579695.1. Classification (NCBI taxonomy): domain Eukaryota; kingdom Metazoa; phylum Chordata; class Actinopteri; order Siluriformes; family Ariidae; genus Neoarius; species Neoarius graeffei. Next base: position 57,748,510 of record NC_083591.1, on the reverse strand, counting down.
ATTAAAAATGAGCTCGCTCGCATTACTGTCAGCGACGAGACCACGCCCTTCACTGACCCTGCAGCAATCTGACTTTGTGTCGTCTGTGTATTTTGTTATCTGATCTGTGTACTACTTTGGAATCTGGTTTGTTTTATGGGCTTTATCGTGTTTTAACTAATAAGCTAAAGGCCAGTTAAGCAATAATAATTTAAGTGATGAATGAATGATGATAATTTAAGAACATAGAAAAGAGTTCCATGTTCTAAATCTTATGATGCAACATCACTGACTGTGTATACCTCAGTTTCGAGTCAGAACACGGTGGAAGCAACGCAGTCTTTGGACCGTGCGCCAGACCTTGTGATTGACCTTGTTGTTTTTAAGTAAACATTTTAGAAAGACAAGGGAAGTTGTCATGTCTCGTCGCTCGCGTGGAAAAAGAGTGTTTTTTCGACTGACTCTAGAAATGGTACAGTAACCAAGGAAGAGCTAACGGAGTGCCATTACACTAATATTTGCTGGCTCTGTATGAACCTTGATTCAAACGACGTGAATCGCTACTTTCTTTTTCTGTGCATATGTGCAATATTAAAAAATAGAATATAATGTTATTTATAAATGGAACGACCTCTATTTTCAGGAACTGGTAAGAAGCAGGGCGAATTGCAAACTTTTATTAAATTATTTATATTTAAGTTATTCCACGAAATCGAGTCGTACATGAGCTGATAGGTGACGAGGCGCGTAGCACCGAGTTGTCTATAATCCATGTATGACGAGATTGAGTGGAATAACTGTTTTATTCTCTCCACATTCACTGGATTTTGAGAAACGGAGCATTTTTATTTTTTGCAAATTTGATAAACAATAACTTTATACAAAAGTATAATTTCTGCTTCGAATGTAAACAAACTGGTGAAATGACGGGAGCAATTTGTGAAAAATGTGATGATAATTCTTGAAAAATGAAAAAAGATACTTTCATTCCATATATATATTTTTTTGCTTTTTTATTTTTTGGGGTTTTGTTTTCGAGTAGTGTTTTTATTTCGTCCTCTGTTGGTTCAGCAACACGCGCCGCCATTTTGTTTTTCTTCTTTAGGTTTTTTTTTTTATCAGTTGGCAAACCAACTTAAAGGTGCATTACTGCCACCGACTGGGCTGGAGTGTGGAACAGGAGATACTGGGGGGGAAAAAACTATATTCTTTTATTTAGCTATTTCTGTTTCTTTTAAATACTTGATAACAAAGTGTTATATCTGACTTGATGTGCGCCGCCATTTTGTTTTCCTCTACTCATGGAATATGAGCTGATATCCTAGTAGTACAGTAGCTAATCAGAGTGCGCGATCGCTCATATCCAGTGAGTGTGGATAGAATAATTACGTGTATATATATCGTTTTGATGATATAAAGTAAAATGCCTGATAATTTCGTCCGTCCATCTGTCTGTCTGTCTCTCTGCTCGGAAGTGCAGCGTCTCCATCGCAGTTGGCTGAGTGTGTGTTCAACGAATTTGGAATTCTCGCTGTAACCAGCAGATGAAGTGATTTAGATCTTGGACTTGATCCAGACAAGGTCACGGCAAGGCCAAGTGTCTGAAATCGTTTTTCATTAATAGCTTCCTTTATGTTTGAAGTGTATTTTAAGGCTGCGTCTGGCCTGCTAATCAGGACTAGACTTCTTGTTTGGTTAAAGTGTTCCTGTTTGACTATTAAAAAGCTCTTTGTACTCAGGATGTGTATCATTAACATTTCTTAACAGTACTACTTGTCTTACCCATACTGCTTATTGATCCGGTACTTTAATGGTACTCTTATTGGTACCGTTACAGCGTCTGTGTGTAATGGACCGTGCTCGTGCACAGCTCTCGTGCTGCTGTGGCAGATCACTGACATTTTGCACACTTTGTGATCATTTGACCTACTGCCATACTTCCGAAGTGTTGGGTCTTTGCAAACTTTCACACTGAATCTCTTTTACTGCTGAGTCGGACTCTGCTGTAGGCAGCACGACGTTTTAATTTAAAACCCGTAGCGTTGACCGGAGCCGACCAGCACCTGGAGAGGTAAACGACTAACATTTTACAAGTCGAACCTTTTCATCAGCTTTGGAACAAGGTTCTTTTTTTTTTTTTTGCAGTTATAGTCACAACCCATGAGGTCATAATGAGGTTGTTTGTTTACGCGTGCATGAGTAACACGATTGGTTCAACATTCCATGATGTTTCAGGTTTCATCGTGGTTATTTATTTAGCAGAACTAAACATTTTGCGTTTCTGATGTCGAAGGCCAGCGAGTGGTGGCTTTTGTGTTGTCTTTGGCGCTCATTAAGGCCAAGTTTACATTAGACCGTATCTGTCTCGTTTTCTTCGCGGATGCACTGTCCGTTTACATTAAAACGCCTGGAAACGGGAATCCGCCAGGGTCCACGTATTCAATCCAGATCGTATTTGATCCGGTGCTGTGTAAACATTGAGAATACGCGGATACGCTGTGCTGAGCTCTAGCTGGCATCGTCATTGGACAACGTCACTGTGACATCCACCTTCCTGATTCGCTGGCGTTGGTCATGTGACGCGACTGCTGAAAAACGGCGCGGACTTCCGCCTTGTATCACCTTTCATTAAAGAGTATAAAAGTATGAAAATACTGCAAATACTGATGCAAATACTGCCCATTGTGTAGTTATGATGGTCTTTAGGCTTGCCATCCTTCCACTTGCAAGTGGTAAGTGACTTGCGCACAGCGGCTCAGTCCCGAATCACTGCTCGTGCGCTTCACTCGCGCGCTCTGTGAGCTGCGCAGGGCCGGAGTGCGCACCCTCCAGAGGGCACTCGCTGTTCAGGGCGGAGTGATTTGGAGCGCAGCCGCTGAGGAGGAAGCGATGAGCTGCACTGACACATTTCAACTTGCGTGCCGAATTAGTCATGTGATTAGCGTATCCGTGTATTGGCGTTGCTGTGTGCACGCGAATCGTGTATTGGCGTTGCTGTGTGCACGCTAATCGTTTTTAAAAACGTTAATCTGATGATCCGCTGATACGGTCTAATGTAAACCCCACCTAAATGAGCAGCTCGTCGCCTTTAACGCTCTCAGATCCTCTGTGAACTTTCTCTTCTTCTTCGCCCAGCTCAGTAATGCTTGTCATCTGTGTGTGTGTTATTGATGATGTTATTGGGTTTCTTTTTTTCTCCAGCAAATGGTTTACCACAAACCTCATCATAAAACAAACAAACCGTTATTTCCATGTAGTTTGCTCTTGTATTAGAGTTGAAGCACACTCCCAGGCACGTACACGTACTGTCATGTGTACTTGTGTTTTATGCCCCAGATCGGGGGAGGGGTGTTTATTTAAACTGCAGTATGATCAGAATTTCCAAGCTGCATGTTAACCCTTTTAAAATAACTGTTTTGTATTTCTTTAGTTTTGTACCGAAGTTGTGCCGCTGTGCCGTACAGAAAGCTTACAGCTACCAGGTTAGCACTGAACTGCACACTCCTGAGCATCATTATTAGTGTATCTCAAACACAGAGGGTTTAATAAATGTTTTTATTTTTTTCGCGGTCCGGTTTCCATCAAATCCTGCGCTCTGATTGGCTGGCGAGCGGGTCCATATCCTACGGTACGGACCTCTGGCGACTCGCTCGTTCACAACAACAACAAACATGGTAGCAATTTTTTAAAGATTTTTTTGGGGGCTTTTTTCACCTTTATTGGATAGGACAGTGTAGAGACAGGACAGGAAATGAGTGGGAGAGAGAGAGACGGGGAGGGATTGGGAAATGACCTCGGGTCAGAATCGAACCCGGGTCCCCGGATTTATGGTATGGCACCTTAGCCACCTGAGCCATGACACCCCCATGGTAGCAATTTTTGTCAGCATTTATTTTCACATTTCTCAGGAGAACAGCATTAATTTTACAGCATGGATAGCGATAACGACAGGGTTCACAGCGAAAGCGAGTTTTACTCCCCTGAGGAAGAAGAAATAAAAGAAAACATTTCAGGAGAAAGCTAAAAACCTCTAACTGTTACTAACGCCGAGCAAAAACATGGCTGAATCCTGAATGACTCTTATTTGTATAAATAGGGGACTACATAGGCGGCAAAATGTAGTTTTTTTTCCCTGCCATGGAAGTGCACTTGTATACCGAGGAGGAAGCCATTTGCATTACAGCCGTGAATGAGGATTCAAAATGGCGGCGCGGCTCGGTTTTCCCTTTCGGGCGCTCTCGTTTTCTGTTAGAATTTGGTAAAGAAAAAAAAAAATTATTTACCAGCTTAAGGTCGGTCCGTATGGTGAAATACCGTGACCTCGGCCCAGAGGGCCTCGCTCAGTACTTTCAAGACCTCGGTCACAGTATTTCACCATACGGACCTCCCAGCTGGTCAATAACACACACATCTCTTCAGAAAGCCTAAGCGAAGCTAATAAAACATTTCTACTTACCTGTTTTGTCAAAGGCATTGTGTACGTTGAACTATATTCTCATTCCATAATGAGCATTTATGTATAAAACGCTGAGTCATGCTAATATCGGGAAATAATCAATGATGTAGTTACTATTACAACCCCAAAGCTTTTTATTCCTCTTATACCACAGCTGGTTTGCTAATGATTACTAAAAAACAAAACACTTTTTATAGTTACATTTAACGTTTCATGAAACAATTCGGTTCCTGTTCGTAAACTCATCTGTGCTGCAAAGTTACAGCTTTATCACTGACACTGGAGACTCCTTCCATACATTACATAAACATCAACAGTCCGTTTCTGCGGAGCTGCCGCTCTGCGACTTCCTGTGAACCAGCTGTTACGATAGAAACGATAACCATGGGTTTTCCCAAAGCGTTTTAGCGTATCGGGCCTGATGCGCTTGCTCTGCCTGCCGATACGCTTAGTCGCTTTAGCTAAAATCCGATACGCTTAGATTTATACTGATGCGTTAAATTTCCTACCCACAAGTAACGAGATACATAGGAGAGCAAATAACAGATCCATTTACATATTGATTTGATATTTGTGTCAAACAAGCGCTCTTTTTTCCAATGTTTGTGTTGATTCTGTCAAAGTAATATGTCCGCGTGTTATGATGTAAACAAACTGTAATCTGTTGGCTGCGTCAAGATCACGTGTTCAAACCGTCCAATAAAAATATCGAAAGAAAACATCAGACATCCCGGAAGTTTCTGATTCATTATAAGCGATCTCATTGGCTGCCGATGTCGTCCTCCACCAGACGGACAAAGCCGACTGATTTTAAATCGCAGAAGTTTGACCAAGTCTATTATCATTCATGAACGTGTTTCTAAGTACATAATCTTTCTGTAAACTTAAATGTATGAATTAAGTTTTCTTTTCCTTTAAATGTTTTAATCTTAATCTAGTCCATTTAATAAAGTGCCAAAATTTAAACTTTATAATATGCAGCTGCCTTACTTTTCATTTCAGTGCATCTTAGTTCTACATATATTACGGTAATTGCATCAGAAACATTCTAAATCATTACAGTTATAGTAATACAGCAACTTATTTTAAGGTGGCAGGTCTTCGGTTCAGATCCCTTTGCGATCAACAGGAGGTCATGATGATCGATTCTCTTCATTGGATTGCATAAGATGGAGCAAACCACTGGTCATGCACATTTTTGTTACAACACGACTTGATCAGAGATAATTAAGGGATCCTGTAGATTTTCAGTCGATCGTAGACCTCAGTAATCGATAACAAAACAGTTTAACTTGCATGTTGAACTTTAAGGTGAAATTTCAAATGTGTTTACATTAATACTATTTAGGTCAGAAATCATTGAAACACTGTTAAAATCCATCCTATAATCACGCGTCTAAAACCTCAGAGACCCTGAAAACGCACCTGAGAGCATTATTTAAAAAAAAAAAAAAATTTTCCGGGGGGCCGCATGCCCCCGAACCCCCCAGTTTCATTTTGCGCTGTTGGCGCTCAATTGTCTGTGTATTATCATGCCAGAATTTAGGGCTTTAATTTTTTTTCTGGGGAAAACACTGGATAACGGATCAGAACGTACGCGTTATGCATTATAATCCCGTGCTACTCTCAGGATACATCCACACGACAACGGCAACGAGATTTTTTTTTTTTTTTTAGCGGGTAAAAAAAATATCGCGTCCACATGGGCAATGATCAGTAAAATATCAGGTTCATATGGCAACGCAACGCTTGCTGAAAACGATGCAATACACATGCCACACCTCTACGTGCGCTGTAAGACGGTCCCATCGGAGACACCAGGACAATAGAAGAAGTAGGACGCATGCGCATAAACCCCTTCCTCTACCTGGCGTGAATGAGTGAGTGCTGCTTGTTCTAGTCATGTGGTTGTGACGTCATCGTAAACAAATCCGTTCTACTCATCCAGATGACTTCACAACGGCGCCTTTGCCAGATTTTTCCACTCTGGAAACTAGGGCTGTAACGATACACCCAACTCACGATTCGATTCGTATCGCGATTTTTGACCCACGATTCGATACGCCCACGAATTTTTTTTAAATGTTTTTTTTAAAGTAGTAAATTTGACTTATTAACATTTACTTACTTACATTAACTATTTAATAACAAATAATTCAGACCACTGCAGAGAATGAGTAATATGTATGCAAAAATGAACAAATGTATATCCAAAGACTGTTTTATTTCTCAAAATAATACTGTTGAGCCGGAAGCTCTGTTTTTTTCGGTTCTGAAAAAGTCATTTTTCCAAATCGTGTAAATCCGTTAAGATTTTTTTTTTGGGGGGGGTGGCTCTCTCACTGTCTCACTCTCATAGGGCCAATGATTTTCTGTGATCGCGGAAAACAGATGGAAATTACGGAATTTTTATGGTGAAACATTGCTCGCGTGTCAAAATGTAACTGCCGCAGAAGGCTTCCGCCCAAGCAGACATGCCTTCAGTGTTGCCAGATATTGCTAACGTTTTCCACCCCAAAATATGTTCAAAACCAGCCAAAAAGCACCTAAACCTGCCCAATCTGGCAACACTGCGTGCCTTTCCGGTCAAGTGACTGTGATTGGCTTGTGGCACACCTAGCCAGCCAATGAGCTGCTTGTTTACAGATTCGCTCCCCGCGTCGCAACCAGAATGGCGACCGCTTAAAAGAAATGAATGCTCTGCCAGTGGCGAGTGTGGACGTTGCGTGACTCGCAGAAGATTGTCGCAGGTCAGCGAAAAAACGACTTACTAATAGATATAAAAAAATAAAAGTAATTTAAATAAAAAGTAAAGTATTCATAAATTGAAGTTTGGAAGCGCCTCTGTTTTTGGGCTGAGGAGAAGTTTGAAAGGGTGTACCGCGATTCTGCCTTCTTGTATCGCGATACGGATCGTGGCTCTGCGTATCGTGATTTCGATTTCGATACGCATATCGTTACAGCCCTACTGGAAACCGTTCTCAAAAATGCCGGTGCCGTGTGGACGCCAGGCCGAATCGATAAAAAATTTTATCGGATTCATCTGAATCCGTTGCCGTGTGGACAGGGCCTCAGAGCTGCTGTTATTGAAAACTAATCACCAGCTGCTGACCAATCAGAAGTTAAGGAGGGGATAAATGGACCTGGAGGTTGCATGACGAAGTGCTGGAGAAGGTTTCTGCTGGTGAGATTTGTGTGATTGGGTTAATCCGTGTGTGTGTGTGTGTGTGTGTGTGTGTTTGAGGTAATGGTTTCGGTCCATGTGTCCTAAATGCCGTTAATCATTAGCACAACAACCTGGTGAACATTTAGCCCTGAGAGAATGAAAAGCCAGATTTTGGTGCGTTAGTTTGGCTGAGAGACTGAACACTGTGGGGGGAAGAGAGAGAGAGAGAGAGAGAGAGAGACAGGAAAAGTGGTTTGTAGAGTGAGTGAAATTGTGCATGAGTCAGCAAAGACGTAGAATCATAAAGAGCTCAAGGCTGGTGCTTGTGCATCTGATGGAAAACGGAAAGGGTCAGAAAGCTGTCAAAAGGTAATTCATGGATGCATTTCTTGCCTTCTTAATCCATTTGATCTCTTTTTTTTCTTTATTTCGCACAAAATAAAAACAATGCTTAGACATCTAAACAAAATACATTTGGATTGTGTTGGGGAAGGTGGAGACCAATAAGGTCTATAAAAGTCCTTCCCCAAGTTTCTTAGTATTACAACGGTTTAATTATAATAACTAAAGGTGATGAAACACGAGTAAAACAACAATGAATAACCATAACTAAATGATGACAAATAAATAGATAACTAATATTAAGTAAATTAACAAAAGTAATAGATAAAGAAATAACAAAAAATGACTAATTAGTGAAAATTTTGCAACAAAGTTAACAAGCAATTCGATAAATAATAACTAAGCAAATAATAACAAAAATACAACAACTTAAGAAATGCAACCAAGATATAAGAAGGAAATAAAAAAAAACAATGAATAGGAAATTAGGTAAATGACTGGTTGTGTAGAGAATTTTTTAGCATGTTCTTAAAGATGGATAATGATTTGCAGAGCTGTAAGTTCCGATTTAAACTATTCCAAATTTGTGGGCACCTGAACATCATGGAGAACATTCGTTGCTGGGTTTTTACTTGGATCTGTTTCAAGTTTTTCCGCTGCCTTGTACTGTATTGATGAAAATCCGAGTTGTAGTTAAAAAGACCCTTAAATTGATTTGGTATAAAAGAACTATAGTTAATTATTTTATGGACAAAAAGACAAATTTGTAGCTTGTTTATATCGTATACAGTTATTACTTTTAGATTACTAAACAGCAATGCGGAGGGGAATGTGTACGAGACATTTGAAACGATCCGGACGAAGCGTTTTTGAAGAAGGAGTAGTGGCTTTAGTGAAGTAGAGTATGTACCAGCCCATACTATGTTACAATATGCTAGATAGGGATACGGTATATCAAACTATAGTATAGTATGATGAATGTTTTCGAAAATAGTAGATTTGCAATTTTTCTGATGATACCTATGAATTTTTTGGCAAATAAGGTCGATATGTTTTTTCCAAGTAAGTTTTTCATCAATGATGACACCTAAAAAACGTGTGTGTGTTACTTGATCAATGGGTATGTTGTTAATAGCTGTTTTTACATTTTCTTTATTGTATTTTTTTTTTTTTAATTCTTCCCCGTAAAAATAATAAAATTTGTTTTCTTAACATTTAAGGACAATTTATTTGCTTGGAACCATTTGTTTATTTTATCTAATTTGCAATTCATTCTACTTACTAATATATCAAGATTTGAGTGTGATGTAAATAAGTTAGTGTCATCTGCAAATAATACTGCACATGTTTTATCAGATACAGAAGCTAAATCGTTGATATAGATGAGAAATAACAGGGGACCCAGAATAGAACCTTGCGGAACGCCACAGGAGATTAGTTTTGTATTTGAAGAATGGATATTATTGGAAACGTACTGTTTTCTATTTGATAAGTAGTCTTTTAACCAGGTGAAAACATAGCCGTGAAAACCATAACAGTTAAGTTTCTCCATCAGTATTTCGTGGTCCACCGTATCGAAGGCCTTCGATAGATCCAAAAAAAAAACTCCAATGGTGAATTCATTCTTTTCTATAGCCGAGGTAATTTTATCTCCTAAATTCAAGAGGGTCACGTACGTTGAGTGATGTTTTCGGAATCCATATTACTGTTCGTGAAGTATGCTATTCTCTTCCAGGTGTTGCAAAATTCTTTTGCATACTAATTTCTCAAGAACCTTTGAAAAAAACGACAAAATAGATATTGGCCAGTAATTTGACAATAAACGGGTCTCCGGATTTAAAAAGAGGTCTGACTTTTGCTATCTTTAAATCATTTGGGACTATACCAGTCTCCAAAGACATTTTAAGAATATGCGTGAGGGGCTCTAATATTGTGATGCTGACTTGCTTTATTAAAGAGGTGCTTAATTCGTCATTACCTGGAGCTGAATTCTTAAGATTACAAATAATGTTTTGAATTTCGGCTACAGTAGGTATTTCAAAGGAGCTAAAAGATGGGTAGACGTCACTAATGAAAGATAAAGGAGAACAATCACTCGTCAATTTTTTTTTGCTAGGGAAGGTCCAATATTAACAAAAAAGTTGTTGAAACTATCGACTGTCTCTTGCGGGTTGGATATTTCAGATGTACCTTCATAAAGTTTGCTGGGAAGAACATTCGACTTTTTTTTTTTTTTTTTATTAAGAAGCTCGTTTATCAATTTCCATGTGTTGCTTGTTATTTGTTGTATCTTTAAATTTTTTATTATGATTTCTTTTGGATATCCGAATTAATATGTTGAATTTGTTTCTGTACGTTTTATAAATCTGAAAAGACGTTGAATTGGTATTTTTTATACAGTTTTTCTTGATGGATGATTTGTGTAGAGCAGGAGTGAACCAAGGTTTGTTTCTGTCTACATTACATCTGGAATGAGTAACGATAGGGAAACATCTTTCAAAAAGAGAAGTGAAGACATAAATAAAATGATTGTAGGCATCATTTGCATTTGTGTGATTGTACAAGTTGTCCCATGTTTCTGCCACTAATAGATTTTTGGATTTAGTAATATTAGAACTAGTAAATTTGCGTGAACGACTTTTATGACTTTTAGTTTTATTCACTCTACTTTTACACTTCATTATGTAAAATATAGGAAAATGGTCAGAAATATCTGTTACAAGCACGCCTGATGCGTACGATTTGGTCAGCGAGTTTATGATATTGTCTGTTAAGTAGGGCTGTAACGATATGCGTATCGAAATCGCGATACGCAGAGCCACGATCCGTATCGCGATACAAGAAGGCAGAATCGCGGTACACCCTTTCAAACTTCTCCTCAGCCCAAAAACAGAGGCGCTTCCAAACTTCAATTTATGAATACTTTACTTTTTATTTAAATTACTTTTATTTTTTTATATCTATTAGTAAGTCGTTTTTTTGCTGACCTGCGACAATCTTCTGCGAGTCACGCAACGTCCACACTCACCACTGGCAGAGCATTCATTTCTTTTAAGCGGTCGCCATTCTGGTTGCGACGTGGGGAGCGAATCTGTAAACAAGCAGCTCATTGGCTGGCTAGGTGTGCCACAAGCCAATCACAGTCACTTGACTGGAAAGGCATGCAGTGTTGCCAGATTGGGCAGGTTTAGGTGCTTTTTGGCTGGTTTTGAACATATTTTGGGGTGGAAAACGTTAGCAATATCTGGCAACACTGAAGGCATGTCTGCTTGGGCGGAAGCCTTCTGCGGCAGTTACATTTTGACACGCGAGCAATGTTTCACTATAAAAATTCCTTAATTTCCATCTGTTTTCCGCGATCACAGAAAATCATTGGCCCTATGAGAGTGAGACAGTGAGAGAGCCACCCCCCCCCCCCCCCCCCCACCCAAAAAAAATCTTAACGGATTTACACGATTTGGAAAAATGACTTTTTCAGAACCGAAAAACCAGAGCTTCCGGCTCAACAGTATTATTTTGAGAAATAAAACAGTCTTTGGATATACATTTGTTCATTTTTGCATACATATTACTCATTCTCTGCAGTGGTCTGAATGATCTGTTATTAAATAGTTAATGTAAGTAAGTAAATGTTAATAAGTCAAATTTACTACTTTAAAAAAAACATTTAAAAAAAAATCGTGGGCGTATCGAATCGTGGGTCAAAAATTGCGATACGAATTGAATTGTGAGTTAGGTGTATCGTTACAGCCCTACTGTTAAGGTAGCTGATTTATTAGTTATTCTTGTTGGTTTTGAGATGGTGGGATAAATACTGCACGAGAACAACATATTTAGAAAATCAGCAGTTAGTGTATGACTTTTTCATTTTTGAGCAGATCTATATTAAAATCGCCAAGACGTAAACATGTTTTTCCTTCCTTATTTATTGCGTCTAATGTTGTTGCAAGATGACCAGTAAAGTCCTTAATATCAGTGCCAGGCGGTCGATATACACATCCTAATGTCACATTTTTTACAGTGGGAGAGGAGAATGCTGGAAGTTCTATAAAAAGGGATTCTACATTTTCCTCATGTGTATGTATAGTTAGATCGTCCCTTTGTATGAACTCTAGATTTTCTCGTATAAGGAGAGATACTCCCCCACCAACTCTGTTTGATCTAATATATAGATTGAGGCACTGCCTAAAAGCGGAGCTCCCATCTGTTTCTGGGTTGTAGAATTTTCTTATATCACAGCCAGTCTCTTTTGTTTTTTTTTTATTTCTTTACTGGCTAGTACTGGCCACTAGGCAGTGTGTCATCTCATCTCATTATCTGTAGCCGCTTTATCCTGTTCTACAGGGTCGCAGGCGAGCTGGATCCTATCCCAGCTGACTACGGGCGAAAGGCGGGGTTCACCCTGGACAAGTCGCCAGGTCATCACAGGGCTGACACATAGACACAGACAACCATTCACACTCACATTCACACCTACGCTCAATTTAGAGTCACCAGTTAACCTAACCTGCATGTCTTTGGACTGTGGGGGAAACCGGAGCACCCGGAGGAAACCCACGCGGACACGGGGAGAACATGCAAACTCTGCACAGAAAGGCCCTCGCCGGCCACGGGGCTCGAACCCAGAACCTTCTTGCTGTGAGGCGACAGCGCTAACCACTACACCACCGTGCCGCCCTCCATTTGATATCAAATAATTAAAAAAATGAAATAAATAAATAGCCCTATTCAACACCACAGCTGCAGTAATCCATACAGTATAACATCAAGAACCGAACAACTCAGTAAAGAGAGACGACGTCCATCATTACTTTAAGACATGACGTGACTTTTAATTCACAAAAATAAAGAAAAAACGTTGAATTAGAATTGGAAGGTGTGTCCAGACTTTGCACATGTATAAGTCTGCTTGTATAAATTAAAACAATTAATAAGAACTTTTTAAAATAATTTTTGTTAATGTTAAATGATAAAACCCTCTAATTTTCTTTAAAAAATAAAACTAAAATTTTTAAAAATAAAATTAATCATTAAAAGTAAAACTAAAAATCAGTTATTAAAAATAAAAACCATTATTATTAAAAATAAAACTAATCGTTCAGGATTTTCCCCTGCAGTTTGTTCTCAGGCGGGGTACACCCTGATGATCTCCTGTAAAGGGGGAGTGTCTTCAACTGTCAGATGTGATCTATATTTATCGTATCGCACCCGAACCTACACAGGAGCAAATCGCTCGTAGTTAAAGGTTATTGAACCCGTCTGAGTCACTCGTCTTTCTGCACCCACGCCAGATTTTTCAGCGAGGTTCTGGACTGGAGGCGGCGTCCGGGTTCCTGTGACTCGCTTCTGCTGCTGCGTTCAAGGACGCTGAGCTTAACACTGAAGCGTTTGTTGTCTGAGCTGTGGGAAAGGCTGTTTTCACACAGCCCACACCTCATGCGAGGCCTCGTGCTAGCGTGCACACAGCTGTGTGGATGTCGCTGCGTCGCGCTAGTTTCAAGCAGGAAAAAAAAAGATTTTAACCTGTTCTGACCAACTGAAATATTCACAGAAAACAAAGGCAGGCTTTTTTTTCTTCGATGTTCCTTACGGATTAGTTGTACAAACAGGTGTTGTGTTTTGTTTTTCCTTGTCATTTGTGTTTTGTCTTCTTTCTCACCATTTCAGTTCAAGACGTGTTGTTTCTCCACATGGCGCAACATGTTCGTACCGTGTTTGGACCAACTCGCTCCAGGAAGCTGTCAGTTTTATCACCCTAAAAAAAAAAACCCACCAAACCAGTAAAGGTTTTACAGGGTCAAAGCTGAAAATGTGGCAGAAGGAAAAAAAAATGTTTGAGTCGAATATTACTTTCTTATCTTGAAAAAGAAGCAGATCTCGTTTTGGATAGTTTACAAAAAAAAACCCAAAGAGCAGGGCTCGACATTAAGGACTGCCCGATTGTCCGGGGCAAGTGAAACATACATTCAGGCAAGTGTGATATGTTCCCGACATGCCCGACCGGGCAAGTTGGAATGAGCATATATTATGAACTAGCACTGCAAAAATGAGGCTTTTTGATCTTTTATTTCAGTTCCTAAAAGCGTCCCTCACTACACATCCGCCATTATGTCTTGGCTGTTTTTTTAGTCTCGGTTTCATTTACTGCTTTGCAGGTTATTGTATATCCCCCCGCTGGTGTAGTATGGGACGCGGACTGTTTATAAACCCCTTGTGCATGACGTCACGCATCACGTGATTATTACAGCTGGGGTCAGACACACCGTCTTTCATGCAAGCAGCTTAATCCGTCTTCAGTCTGGTGAATTTTTGCGCTGTTTTTGTTTGTTCAAACAGAGAAAGAGAGAGAAGGCATCACCGTCTCCCCGCTATCAAGAAAAATGTTAACAAACAGAAGCAAATGCTTAAAGAACAACGTGGAAATGAGCGGTTAAAGAATACGGAGAGGAGCTCAGCCTGAAAACTCCAGAGAAATTGACGATTGTATTTAAAATGTATTTTACAAAAACAAAGTCGGAAGTGAGGATGGAAGAGTTTGCTTAAGAATCTCGTTTTGTTTTTTTTTCTGCTCGCATTCGAGTTCGCTTCTTCATGAAAGTGTTTGATTTTCTTACAGGTGAAGCCGCTTCCTTCTTCAACACAGAAAACCCAGATTGGGTTCAAACAACTCGGGCATAAAAACCTCAACAAGGAGCGACATGAGCGATAAATCCTGAAAGAGCAGAACAGATTCAGAGCAGAGAGAGCTGCAGCTTTGCTTCTGTTATCAGAGGAACGCAGTCCTGCACAAAATATTCATATATGGTTGTTGTTATTATTATAATTTTTTATATCATCCACCTCTAGATTTTAAAAAATAAAAAAATCCCGTGCTGCGGCTGCACTGATTCAGTTACAGGTTGCCAGGTCTGTATAAAACACACTAAACAGTAATTTTAAACTCAAGCATTATCCTGTCTGTCATGATGCAGCGCAGGTTTTTTTTTTTAAACCTAGAGTTGGATGATATAACAAAAATATAAATATGTATTCTCACACAGTACTGTTCAAAAGTCTTGGCACTCTATTGTTTTCTTTATACAGACTCTTAGATTTCTATTTTATGATTTCTACATTATGGAGTAATGAACCTACAGTCTGAGAGAGTTCTACACAAACACACTGAACTTTACAACAGCTGCACGCATGTGAAATGGAAATACATCGACTCGGGCAGGAAAAACTATTTTGGATAAAATTATTGTCCATTACAAATACAACCCTGATTCCAAAAAAGTTGGGACAAAGTACAAATTGTAAATAAAAACGGAATGCAATGATGTGGAAGTTTCAAAATTCCATATTTTATTCAGAATAGAACATAGATGACATATCAAATGTTTAAACTGAGAAAATGTATCATTTAAAGAGAAAAATTAGGTGATTTTAAATTTCATGACAACAACACATCTCAAAAAAGTTGGGACAAGGCCATGTTTGCCACTGTGAGACATCCCCTTTTCTCTTTACAACAGTCTGTAAACGTCTGGGGACTGAGGAGACAAGTTGCTCAAGTTTAGGGATAGGAATGTTAACCCATTCTTGTCTAATGTAGGATTCTAGTTGCTCAACTGTCTTAGGTCTTTTTTGTCGTATCTTCCGTTTTATGATGCGCCAAATATTTTCTATGGGTGAAAGATCTGGACTGCAGGCTGGCCAGTTCAGTACCCGGACCCTTCTTCTACGCAGCCACGATGCTGTAATTGATGCAGTATGTGGTTTGGCATTGTCATGTTGGAAAATGCAAGGTCTTCCCTGAAAGAGACGTCGTCTGGATGGGAGCATATGTTGCTCTAGAACCTGGATATACCTTTCAGCATTGATGGTGTCTTTCCAGATGTGTAAGCTGCCCATGCCACACGCACTAATGCAACCCCATACCATCAGAGATGCAGGCTTCTGAACTGAGCGCTGATAACAACTCGGGTCGTCCTTCTCCTCTTTAGTCCGAATGACACGGCGTCCCTGATTTCCATAAAGAACTTCAAATTTTGATTCGTCTGACCACAGAACAGTTTTCCACTTTGCCACAGTCCATTTTAAATGAGCCTTGGCCCAGAGAAGACGTCTGCGCTTCTGGATCATGTTTAGATACGGCTTCTTCTTTGAACTATAGAGTTTTAGCTGGCAACGGCGGATGGCACGGTGAATTGTGTTCACAGATAATGTTCTCTGGAAATATTCCTGAGCCCATTTTGTGATTTCCAATACAGAAGCGTGCCTGTATGTGATGCAGTGCCGTCTAAGGGCCCGAAGATCACGGGCACCCGGTATGGTTTTCCGGCCTTGACCCTTACGCACAGAGATTCTTCCAGATTCTCTGAATCTTTTGATGATATTATGCACTGTAGATGATGATATGTTCAAACTCTTTGCAATTTTACACTGTCGAACTCCTTTCTGATATTGCTCCACTATTTGTCGGCGCAGAATTAGGGGGATTGGTGATCCTCTTCCCATCTTTACTTCTGAGAGCCGCTGCCACTCCAAGATGCTCTTTTTATACCCAGTCATGTTAATGACCTATTGCCAATTGACCTAATGAGTTGCAATTTGGTCCTCCAGCTGTTCCTTTTTTGTACCTTTAACTTTTCCAGCCTCTTATTGCCCCTGTCCCAACTTTTTTGAGATGTGTTGCTGTCATGAAATTTCAAATGAGCCAATATTTGGCATGAAATTTCAAAATGTCTCACTTTCGACATTTGATATGTTGTCTATGTTCTATTATGAATGCAATATCAGTTTTTGAGATTTGTAAATTATTGTGTTCCATTTTTATTTACAATTTGTACTTTGTCCCAACTTTTTTTGGAATCAGGGTTGTAAAAAATAACCAAACTTAATCAATAACCAAACTTCAGCTCAATGTGTGATCTTCATTTTATGTTGCAATTCACAGCTATTCTATGTTTTTCCTTAAAAAAAAAGTCTTACTCTCAAAATAGGGGTCAAGTGATAATATTGGGGGGCAAGTGGAAATTAACCCCCACTTTCCCCCCAGGGCAAGGGACTTTAAAAGTTAATGTCGAGCCCTGAAGAGTGAAATTGTATTTGAGTCGATACACGATTGGTGAAATACGACACACAAGTTTTTATTTTATTCCACTTCTCTAAAACACATGAACGCGCACTGCCTGACTCCTGCTGGAGGACTCATGCAGGTAGACGGGGAGGTACACCGTCTGATCAGTGAGTTCGGACTGAATTAAATGATTGGACGGGATTTTTACAGCCCTAATGCGTGTAAAGGTCACAAGTGCTGCTGTGTTTACTGTTCGTTCTGCTAGCGGCCATTTTGGTTTGATGTCACTTGCTGAACTCGCTTAGAAGTGAATTTGAGTTAAAGGTTAAAAACTTTGTGCTAGTTAATGCTACACTTTCTGCTATTTATATAAGAATGATGCGTCTGTCGCGGTGTGGTGCATTATGGGTAATATACACAACCTTTCATCCACAGCACACTAAAAAAAAAAAGTCAGCTATTGACAAGCCTTGCATTCTGATGTTTTTCCATAAGGGGGCGCGTTTCCTCCTGTACCGTTTGAATAAATTTAGCTGTATGAAATTTAAAAATGACAAACTTTGCACCAGATTCTGTCCTCCTTTGAGCTGTGAGCAAAGAAGAAAATGAAAGTAATCAGATTAATGTTCTACTATACCAAATAATCTGATTATTAGCTCAAAGGTCCAGGTGGAGAGCCATCTGTAACAACTTTGTTGAAAATTGATAACGTAAACGTTAAAATATAACGATTTTTGTATTGATATTATTGTGCTGTTTACATCTGACTTAATTAGTGTACATGTAAACAAATCACGGTAAAATATTTGATCAAAGAAGTGAAGTTTATTGTAACATTTTCAGCATAAAAAAAAAAGATTTAAATTTAATAATTTTATTATTCAAGTAATAAAACAGCTAATGTACCATCACCATTTTTATTGGTTTGTGGGAAAATATTGATCACAGTCGTAGATTTTATATAGAATACGTAAAGGACTAATGGCGAGATATTTCGGGCTGAAACAACAATTTATTTAGTCAATTGATCGTTTTTCAGTTTTTTTTTTTTGTTTTTTTTTTACTAATTGTATCTATAATGACACATTTTACTTAAACTGCAGTGATAAAATGATCAAAACTCTACAGAGAAATGTTTTTCGCGGTGTTCATGCTCACGACCAGAAACTTAGCAACTTTTAATAACGTTTTAAGCCCCGCCCACTTTGCACAATCGCGTCAAGTCATATATGTGTGAAAATCGCCGTGTCGTTCTATCATTACACACATCGCTTTCCTTTATAAACCAGATTAACACTGATTACAGTGTGAACACACCTTTTTAGAGAACTAGAGAGAAGTCTGTGGCTGGTTGAAGAGAGCAACTGGACTTGCTTGAAGATTCTTGAAAACGTTTCACCTCTCATCCGAAGGGCTTCTTCAGTTCTGTCTGACTAATAGGGAGCATCAAGCATTTCTCCTCTCGTGTCTCCTAAAATGTCTCTGGAAGTTTAGCCAGAGAGGATCGTTCATTTTTGTCAACGTGGAACGACCATCACTGAACAGAGGTGGGTCTAAGACATCTTTTATCAGCCGCCTACAATGCAGCCATCAGCATTCTGATTCTATGATGATCCACGAGAGGAGAAATGCTTGATGCTCCCTATTAGTCAGACAGAACTGAAGAAGCCCTTCGGATGAGAGGTGAAACGTTTTCAAGAATCTTCAAGCAAGTCCAGTTGCTCTCTTCTACCAGCCACAGATTACTACGTACCTGGATGACTGAGAATCTTCACAGACAACTAGAGAGAAGATTTTGAGGAAAATCCTGGGGTGGTTTTTTTTTGTTTGTTTGTTTGTCTCTGCTCGTAAATATGCTCCGGTCAGGATGTTTTAAACGTTCGTTCTTGTCCCTGATTAGAAAGAGATTACAGAGGAATTTCCTAGAATGCTGATTATTATCAGGTTGATGTGCGAGTTTATACTGAAACATGCTGTAAAATATCCTGTACGAGATCGGTGTATGATTTTTCCAGTGAACTGGCTTGAGAGCATCTTTCACAGTGACCATCCATCCATCCATCCATCCATCCATCCATCCATCCATCCATCCATCCATCCATCCATCCATCCATCCATCCATCCATCCATCCATCCATCCATCCATCCATCCATCCATCCATCCATCCATCCATCCATCCATCCATCCATCCATCCATCCATCCATCCATCCATCCATCCATCCATCCATCCATCCATCCATCCATCCATCCATCCATCCATCCATCCATCCATCCATCCATCCATCCATCCATCCATCCATCCATCCATCCATCCATCCATCCATCCATCCATCCATCCATCCATCCATCCATCCATCCATCCATCCATCCATCCATCCATCCATCCATCCATCCATCCATCCATCCATCCATCCATCCATCCATCCATCCATCCATCCATCCATCCATCCATCCATCCATCCATCCATCCATCCATCCATCCATCCATATAATTACAAATCGCATTACTCCACTGGCCTGCGAATGGTAAAATACTAATCTAGGCAGGCCAGTGATGAGTCTGTCAGTTATCCTCCTTGTCAGTTATGTTCCTTTTTATGCTCTTTAGGAAAGCCGAGTTGGGATAACCGCAATTCTGAAGTGCTTTCTTGATATGATTCTGGGAAAAGAGAAGGAGCAGAATCATATCAAGAAAGCACTTCAGCATTGCGGTTATCCCAACTGGGCTTTCCTAAAGAGCATAAAAAGGAACATAACTGACCAGGAGGATAAAAGGAACAAACGCAAGAACATTGTCATTCCCTACATTTCTGGTCTATCTGAGAAACTCCGGAGGATCTTCTACAAACACAACATTCCGGTACATTTCAGACCCAATAACACCCTGAAGCAGAAACTGGTCCACCCTAAGGACAGAATACCCAGACACAAACAGGACAACGTAGTGTACGCAATTCAGTGCAGTGAGAATTGCACAAATTCGTATGTTGGGGAGACGAAACAACCGCTATACAGGCGCTTGGCCCAACACAGGAGAGCCAGCTCCTCAGGCCAGGACTCGGCTCTCTACATTCATCTTAACAACGAAGGACACTCGTTTCGGGATTGTGACGTACGCATTTTAGCCAGAGAGGATCGTTGGTATGAGCGAGGAGTCAAAGAAGCCATTTTTGTAAACCTGGAACGGCCATCACTGAACAGAGGTGGGGGTCTAACACATCATTTGTCAACCATCTACAAGGTGGTCTTGGACACTCTTCCCAGACGGCTGGGTGTACGCCAGGACCCAGCTGTTTTCGGGGACTCGCAGGAGGACAGAGAGAGTCAGATTGCCATTGATCACCCTAACGGGCAATCCTTTGATCACCTTAATGACTCGCCGTTCACACCCAGCCTCCAGCGACCCACACCAACATGATGCCTCAGGTGTGACACCTTAGGTGAGCTGGTCATCAGAATTCTGATTCTGATTCTGATCCAGGAGAGGATAAATATCTGATACTCCCTATTAGTCAGACAGAACTGAGGAAGCCTTTTGGACGAGAGGTGAAATGTTTTCAAGAATTTTCAAGCAAGTCCAGTTGCCCATTTCTACCACCCACAAGGTAATTGAAGGTTTTTTGAGATGCGGTATTGAGTGAAATAATAATGATATGCAAATTCTATCATAATTTAATAACCTTCCAGAGGTTAGGTAGATTTATGGTTTTATTAAGTTTGCAAAGGTTGATTGTGATATCTATTAAAATAAGGGAGAAAAGCGGCAGTGAGGTGATGTGAGCAAAAAGTCAAAAGCTTCCTGGTTTCTGAATCGTTCCTGTAGTTTTAAATATTTCTACGACTACTAAGTATTGTTTTTATTGGTAAAACGTTTATTAATTGTAAGAATGACCGACTCGGATGAATCGATTCACTCTTCTAACGTAAAGCACTCGATCACAAGCATGTAATTCCACAATGAATCGTTCGGACCGTCCATGTTTACACTTGGACTCGTTCCAAATGGCCCGTATACTCAGTTTTGTTGACGCACCACGCACTTTGCACGGTCAATAATGCTCTCAGCTTTCTCCTCATGATGCTGTTTTCTTTATGATAAGATCCATCGTACACTTATGCTATTTGCTCATCCAAGATGTTCATGTTCTTTACCTTTGGCGTTACCATTAACCAGTTATTCCACTCAGTCTCATCGTACATGGATTATAGCGCTGTCAGCTCATGTAGGACTCGATTTTGTGGAATAACTGTTAATTATAAAGTGAAATAAAGTCTGCGCTGCTCTACTTTATTTTGCCCTCATCCCACACCATACCCGTGACCTTGGACCGACTCCGTAACCCGCGTACAGACATCAGACGGCACGTGCTCTCTACAGTCCTCAACCAGCACCTAACGTCGCCTGCTATTACCGGTAACTCACAGATAATCATTAACTGTCTGAAACCAAAAATAACACGACCTTGATCTGCATGAAGAGTTCAGTAATGTAAAGCAGCACTTTAACACTCTGTGTGCTGCCAGATTTAATGCCAACTGAGCCACAGATTCACTGATCGGTGAGTGAATTTACAGCCTTTTTTTGTTCATCTGTCAATCTTATTATAGTCTAATCCTTATAACTTACTAATAACAAAGTCTTACGCACCATTTTTTTCCCCATGCAATCTGTTATAGATTTCTATTTTATGACTTCTACGTGATCGAGTCACAACATTACAAAAACATTCGAGTCCAAACGTTTGTTTTTTCCAGCACAGAATTAAATATTACAGGAAAAAAAAAAGTTTGTTTGTATCTGAGCAGCGTATTCCATAAGCGAGCACTTTTCAGATGAAAAAAGAAAGCATAATGAAGGCTGCTGGGTTTTGGTGTAAAATGAAGAAGTGAGTGTGACAGTCAAAGAGTCCAGAAGAACTGGGGCTGGTTCTGTAAGATGCTCAGGAAAACCTACAGATCATTTCCGCATAAAACTGCACTCACTGGACCTCAGACGGAGATTTTTTTTTTAAACGCAAACGGTCGTCTCACACCAAATACTGACTTTGTTTCATTTATTATAGAGCTGGGCGATAAATCGATTTTATCGATTAATTCAAATTTACAGCTAAGGACGATGTGTTTTTATGAAAATCGGTTTTCTCTCAGTTTTAACTTCCGCCACTGACGCTCCCCTCTGCGCATGTGCAGAACGGATCGGGCAGCAGGGACGGATCGGGCAGCAGGGACGGATCGGGCGCTGACGCTATCGCCCTCCTCCCGCGCGCTTGCCATAGACACGCACAAACAACATGGCAGCGATTGGGGGGAAAGGAGTAACCTCCTCCGTGATCTGGAATTGGTTCGGTTTTGCAGCGTCGGACGCAGACCAAACAAGTCCTCGTTGTAAGGTGTGTTTGAAAACGGTTGTTTCCAAAGGAAGCAGCATGACGAATTTATTCCAACCCCTTAAACAGAAGCCTGCAGCGGAGCGGGAGAAGTGCTGCTCCCAGCGGAACGAACACAGCCGCAGCACGAGCGCGCCATCCACAGTACAGCAAGCAGCCGCCCCGGACACGTTTCCCGCTGCGCACCTGATGATCAGAACGCGGTGCGGTGGAAGCAATCGCAGATGATATCGCGATGTTTATTGCAAAAGACATGGTGTCCATACATACGGTGGAAAAGTTGGGATTTTTTTTCTTATTTTGTCAGTTTTATCGAAAAGGACACAATTTTATTTATTATTATTTATTTTTATTTTTTTCGCGGTCCAAATCCTGTGCTCTGATTGGCTGGCGAGCAGGTCTGTATCCTACAGTACGGACCCCGGTTACGGACCTCTGGCGACTCGCTCGTTCACAACAACAACAAACATAGTAGAATTTTTTGTCAACATTTATCTTTTTTTTTTATAAGATTTATTTATAAGATTATCAAAAATCTTATAAATGTTTGCCAGCATTTCTCAGGAGAACAGCATTAATTTTACAGCATGGATAGCGATAACGACAGTGTTCACAGCGAAAGCGAGTTTTACTCCCCTGAGGAAGAAGAAATAAAAGAAAACATTTCAGGAGAAAGCTAAAAACCTGTAATTTGCTAATGCCGAGCAAAAACATGGCTGAATCCTGAATGACTCCTATTTGTATAAATAGGGGACTACGTAGGCGGCAAAATGTAGTTTTTTTTCCTGCCATGGAAGTGCACTTGTATACCGAGGAGGAAGCCATTTGCATTACAGCCGTGAATGAGGATTCAAAATGGCGGCTCGGCTCGGTTTTCCCTTTCGGGCGCTCTCGTTTTCTGTTAGAATTTGGTAAAGAAAAAAAAATATATTATTTACCAGCTTAAGGTCGGTCCGTATGGTGAAATACCGTGACCTCGGCCTTGAATACTGACCTCGACCCAGAGGGCCTCACTCAGTACTTTCAAGACCTCGGTCACGGTATTTCACGGTACGGACCTCCCAGCTGGTCAATAACGTGTATTTTTTGAGGGTTTTTATTTATTTAATTAATTAATTATTATTTTTTTTTAAGTTTGAGGGTGCATTGTGTCGGTGCCAGTTTGAAACTAAGCTATGTTGGAGAAAGCTTTCTAAAAGTTACTGCATGTTCTCACTGTTTACAGTGTTATGGTCTGCCATCTCATCTACACACTTGTTTTTTGGCTTCTTTTTGGTTTCTGGTTGCACTTTAACCCCAAAGGAGAAATTTAAATGAAAACAAAATAAAGGTAAAACTTGTTTTGAACCATTTCTTTGTCATCTGTAGTTTGATTTTTAGTAGGGGAAAAAAATCGATTAAAATCGGATTTTTTGTGAAAAAAAATCGAATATATATATATATATATACAACATTGAAACATTTCATTATTTTAAGCCGTTTTTGGTCGACAGCGTTTCTGTCCATGAGCCGAACACTTTTGCACAGGACTGTACATAATGTGCTGCTGATGTGTTATTGTCGTGGTTAACTGTTTTAAAAGTGATAAACTGAAAGGCGTGTGTGTGTGTGTGTGCGTGCGCGTGCCAGGATTCTTATTTTTCCCTGTTGGTGGGTGTGAGTGTTTAACCCTGAATGTTTTGGTCTTTAGTCTAGATTTGAAGCTGCCGACAGCAGGAGCATTTTTAATGTCCTCTGGCAGTTGGTTCCATAGCTGCACTGCATAGTAGCTAAAAGCTGCTTCACCACACTTTGTTTTAACAACAGGTTTTAACAGTAAATTTTTCTGCTGCGATCTGGTAGATCTGATTGGGTTCGGCCGCTGCAACATATCAGAGAGGTAAGTGGCCCCTGGACCATTTAGAGATTTGTACACCAGCAGCAATGCTTTAAAGTCAATTCTGTAGCTTACTGGAAGCCAGTGAAGGGACCTTAGAATTGGAGTAATGTGCTCTGTTCTTTTTGTTCGTGTGAGAACCCTCGCCGCTGCATTTTGAACCAGCTGAAGTCGTTTGATGGTCTTTTTTGGCAGGCCTGTGAAAAGGCCATTGCAGTAATCAACCCTACTAGAGATGAAGGCATGTATTAGTTTTTCCAGATCATTTTTTGACATAAGTCCTCTTAGTTTGTAAATGTTTTTTAGGTGATAAAATGCCGTTTTAGCGATTGCTTTCATGTGACTGTCAAAATTTAGCTTGCTATCAATGAAAACACCAAGATTTTTAACCATTTCTTTTGTTTTAATCCCCTTTGTGTCAAGAATAGTGGTAATCCTGAGTCTTTCATCTTTTTTTCCAAAAAAAATTACTTCTGTTTTATCTGAGTTCAGCTGAAGAAAATTTTGTGGCATCCAGTTGTTGATTTGATCGATACACTGGTAGAGACATTCAAGGGGGGCATAATCATTAGGTGATAGAGCAAAATAAATTTGGGTGTCATCTGCATAGCAGTGATACAAAATTGAGTTGTTCTTGATAATTTGCCCAAGTGGGAGCATATAAAGGTTGAATAGTAATGGTCCAAGGATCGACCCCTGGGGGACACCACAGGTCAAGGACATTGATGTTGAGGTACAATTTCCCAGGGTAACAAAGAAGCTTCTATCTTTTAAGTATGATTTTAACCAATTGATAACTTTACCAGTCAATCCAACCCAGTGTTCAAGTCGATATAGCAGTATGTTGTGATCAACAGTATCAAAAGCTTCACTGAGGTCCAGTAACACCAGGACCGATGTTTTGCCTGCATCAGTATTAAGACGTATGCCATTTATAACTTTAATCAGCGCTGTTTCAGTGCTATGATTGGCACGAAAACCTGACTGAAAATGAACAAAACGGCTGTTTGACATCAAGAAGGCAGTTAATTGATTGAAGACAATTTTTTCAAGGATTTTCCCGATGAATGGTAGATTTGATATTGGCCTGTAGTTATTTAATACTGAAGCATCCAGATTATTCTTTTTAAGTAGGGGCTTTACAATGGCTTTTTTCAGGGACACAGGAACAATGCCAGTCTCGAGGGATGTATTTATGATTTGAAGCACATCTGTAATTATAAGATGAAGAACAGACTTAAAAAAGTTGGTGGGCAGAATGTCCAGTTCAGATGCTGAGGAACTGAGATTTTGTACAGTTTTTTTCAAGAGTCTCATAATCAATTAAACAAAATTCTGACATTGTGTTGAAGTTATCTATCTGTGTCACTGGTGATTGCAGTTTTTCAATTATTTGCAACTGAGATATATTATGAGCAATATTCTGCCGTATTTTATCAATTTTACCTTTGAAGAAGGATGCAAACTCATTGCATTTGTTAACTGAGGGAAGTTCAGGTGCTAATTGTGGTGGGGGATTAGTTAGCTTCTCTACTGTTGAAAATAGCACACGGGCATTGTTCATATTCCTGCTGATGATGTTGGAGAAGAAAGACTGTCTTGCTTTATGAATTTCATAATTATATTTACAAAGCATCTCTTTATGGATTTGATAATGGATGTGAAGTTTAGATTTGCGCCATTTTCTTTCAGTCTTTCTACATTCTCTCTTTAGCAGTTTAACAGCCGGGTATTGCTTCCATGGTGCTTTCTGCTTATCATTGACTCTTTTGATTTTGAATGGAGCAATATCATCCATAATTTGGGTCATATTTAAATTAAAAAAATCCAGTAAATCATCTACAGAGTCTGACATTTTGGTTGAGATCCGAGAGAGAGAGAGCTTGCTCAAAGGGAGAACGCATGTTGTCGTTTATGACTCTCCTACCTATAGTCGTTGAGCTGTTCTGAATGTGAGGAGACATAGAATCATCAGAGAAACCACAGAAATGATCAGATAAGGCCAGGTCAACAACAGTAGTAGAAACAGTAAGACCCTTTGTGATGACGAGGTCAAGGGTATGACCACGAGAGTGGGTCGCCCCTGTACATGTTGTACTAGGTTGAAGTTGTCAATAAGTGCAACTAAGCTATGTTGGAGAAAGCTTTCTAAAAGGTACTGCATGTTCTCACTGTTTACAGTGTTATGGTCTGCCATCTCATCTACACGCTTGTTTTTTGGTTTCTGGTTGCGCTTTAACCCCAAAGGGGAAATTTAAGTGAAAACAAAATAAAGGTAAAACTTGTTTTGAACCATTTCTTTGTCATCTGTAGTTTGATTTTTAGTACGGGGGAAAAAATCGATTAAAATCGGATTTTTTGTGAAAAAAAATCGAAGATTTTTTTTAGGCCATATCGCCCAGCTCTAATTTATTATGTCTCACTGATCACTGTTTATAGTGTGTGTGTGTGTGTGTGTGTGTGTGTGTGTGTATATATATATATTTTTTTTAACATTGAAACATTTCATTATTTTAAGCCGTTTTTGGTCGACAGCGTTTCTGTCCATGAGCCGAACACTTTTGCACAGGACTGTACATAATGTGCTGCTGATGTGTTATTGTGGTGGTTAACTGTTTTAAAAGTGATAAACTGAAAGGCGTGAGTGTTTAACCCTGAATGTTTTGGTCCTTGGCTTGGTGTCCTTGACCTAATTTGTCCTGTGGGGAACCTAATCGGAGAACCCCGGTGTAGCGCGTTCCCACTAACCCGTATAACTCTAACCTGTCATTTACAGCACATGATTTACTCCGGTATATGATTTAATTCTTTAAGCCCTTCTATTTAAAAAAAAAATTCTAATTTTTGTTCTAGAAGGATGAAAAATAACACCAGCAGACACTGGGTGTATTTTTAGAGCGCTGTGTGGGGAATAAAAAGAACAACATGGACATTTCAGTCTCTGAGTCAGAAAGCAGCTCGATGCCCCAACCAGAGCTGGATACGTGATAACAGTGTGATAAGTGTTTATTGGCTCGGTACCACGCCCGACTTGACACGCCCGAACATGAGCACACTTTTATCTTACACTGACCAGAGGCACCTCTATAGCTATATACCAAACATCTCAACACATCTTCTAATTGCTTCAGGACAGATGAAATGAAATCACACAAGTGGAAGCTCCATCTCTGTCTCCCAGGGCTCGATCCTTGGACCATTACTATTCAACCTTTATATGCTCCCACTTGGACAAATTATCAAGAACAACTCAATTACTTTATTTCTACTATTGTTTAATTCTTATATTATTTTTTATTTTCCTCTCTTCTTCCCCCTTTATTTTATGTGATTTTATTTTCTATTGTTTACTGTTGTGGGTGCAATTGGTCTTAAGTGATCAATCTCATTAAATCAGTCTCAAATCAGTCTCATTAAATCAGTCTCATTAATAATACCATTAATTTTAGTGCTTAATAATAAATTACCAAACAGCTAAATTATGATATATTCCAAATTATTATGATCACTACTGATGCAGCAATAATGTATCACTTACCGTACTACATAGACAGCCAATAGCACTCATATACACCTTGGATAAAGGCAATTTGGAATTCTTTGAGATTGTGTGACTTCAAGGATACAGTAGCAAAACAGACAAACAAGCACAGTTTAACAGAAAATAATTGAATTTATTATAACAATGATAAAAATGAGTAATAGCAGTTGAATACATTCAAATGGTCATCAGTGATGTGTGTGTGTGTGTGTGTGTGTGTGTATCGCCTCGTGGCCTAAGGACAAAGGGGGGGGGGGGTCACCACGTGGCTTGTTGAGAACAAAGGGATTAGCCCTGGTTGGTAATTCACTAGCTTATAACTTCACTAAATCCACTGAAATCTTGATGAGGTCAAAATATGTGTAATAATGAAATTAAAGGTGTTAGAAAGGATAGGAAAAGGGCATGCAACACTTATCTTTTAAACAACTGAGAGAACAAAAATAGAACAATGATCAATTCAACACTCTGAGTGTCTACAGTGTGCACAATTAAACAGTGCCTGAGTTTAAATTCACACTACTTCATAAAGCTAATTCCTAAGACTAGTTTTGCCCCAAATGCCAATCTTACTTCCAGTATCTTGCTTCTATGCAAGAATGCAGAGATGTTCCGAAACTTCCGGAGTTCACGGAGGTTGTGCAGGCTTCCGTGAAAGCGCAGAGAATTTCTTGGTCTGAACTTCAGCGTTCGTGAGGAAAAGTCTCTGATCAAACAATGTGCACAGCGATTAAGTCAGAAGGAATCCGGTCGCTTCTAACTTTTTAATTAACTGCTTTGGGCTGCAGTCGTAACGTTACTTATAATGAACAAATAAACCGGTTGTAACTCAATCTGAGTGAGATGGCGCGATTTAAGTAGTTTTACCGTGGCCAGTGGTAAACGAAAACGCGCTGAATCTTCTTTCTTGCCAGGCAGAAGTCATGGTTTCGGACGGTCCGATGAGAGGATTTCTCTTTATGTCTGTAGTGACACGAGGTCCCACAGCGCCAAAGAGAGAGACGGAAGTGTGGTTGAGTCACTTGTGGACTCAGGGAGGATGTGACGTAGGTAATCCCGCCCAGGCGTGACGTAGGTCATCGCGGAAGTTGGTTGATGGGATCTGTAGTTCTAAAAGGGTGGCTGTACCTACACTGTTTTGCCTTTACCTCTGTAAAGCACATTGAACTGCCACTGTGTATGAAATGCGCTATATAAATAAACTTGCCTTGCCTATCCTCCATCTCAATCTCTGTCTCCGTCTCTATCTCCATCTCTGTCTCTATCTCCATCTCTGTCTCCATCTCCATGTCTGTCTCTTCTTCTTTGCCAACACCTTATTATTCCCCTGGTTGGGGGTCGGTGGCCATGATCCCCCTCCTCCATTTCTGCCTGTCCTCGGCGTCCTGTTCATTCAACCCTAGTTCTTCCAGTCTCTCACTCAGTCCATCTTTCCATCTCTTCAACTGGTGCCCTCTGCTCCTCTTTCCCCTCACTGGCTCTTCCCATGCCTGTTTCACCACCTCCTCCTTCTTTTTCCTTAAAATATGACCGTACCAGCGGAGTTTATTTTGTTCTATTACTGTTACTACACTTGCCATCACTGTTGTTCTTCTTCTCACTTCCTCGTTTCTTATCCTGTCATGCAGTGTCACTCCCAGCATCTTTCGGAGCATGCTCATCTCTGTTGTTAGTAGTTTTCTTTGATCTTTCTTCTTTAAGCCCCAGCATTCTGACCCATAAGTCAACACTGGCCTGACTACGGTTGTATAGACCTTTGCTTTCAGTCTCATTGGCATCCTTTTGTCAGTTATAATTGGCTTAACCTCCTTCCATTTCATCCAGCTGGCACTCACCCTTGCTTGTACCTCCTTTTCACACCCTCCTCTATCAGCAACTAGCGATCCCAGGTATTTGAAACAATTTACCTGCTTCAGTTCCTCTCCATGTCTGTCTCTGATGGTAACATTCTCATCTCCTTTCTTACTGCACATGAACACCTCCGTCTTTTTGGCATTCGCCTTCAACCTGTGTCTTTCCAGACTCTCCTGCCATCTCACAAGTCTGTCCTGCAGTTGACCGGCGCAGGGGCTTCAAAGTTTGGGAGAATAGCAGGGTACAAATAATTTACAGCAGGGTGCAAAATGGTAAAATGTCTGCCAGCGGCAGACATAATGCACGCAAAGCGTGCAGGGATATAT
This sequence comes from Neoarius graeffei, assembly GCF_027579695.1. NCBI lineage: Eukaryota > Metazoa > Chordata > Actinopteri > Siluriformes > Ariidae > Neoarius > Neoarius graeffei. The sequence goes on along the minus strand of NC_083591.1, from coordinate 57,718,520 downwards.
GCAAGTACGAATTTTTCATGGGGCGGGATGGTTTGGAACAGGCCATCTAAAATTGGGATAACATTTACCCGGGACGGGTATTTGAGGCGGGTCGTCTAGCTTAAGCTTGATTAGCGTTGTTACGCACGCCAGTGTTTCCCACAGAAATTTTGGAGACTATGGGGGAGGCGCGGGGGTTGTTTAAAATTGAGTGATATGTTAAATATTAAGTTATTACTGAAAAACTATTGATTAAAAAAACAGACACTGAGAAATGGTCCTATAAACAACTTTACCAATATAAAAGATTACCAGGACTACAAAAATGCAGAAAAATAGGCTTTACTTATCCAAATGCACCTGTTGGTTCAAAAGTTAAAGTGCAGAGAACCTCACAGCACAACATGAAGTTACCTTAAAATATAATATAAATACCTCAGCTTTCATGTAAGAAAAAAAAACTATTAATACTAGTACTGTGTGCAGGCAGTCTCTCCTGAAGACTAAATTAAACAATAATTATAAACTCATAAAATAAATGGCTCAGGCTTCATAGAAGAAAAAAACAATTTGAACAGAATCTCACAGTATGATGCTGAAGCTGCCTAAACAATGGAAAATAAAATACCATTTTGGCAAAAATGTTGGCATCCATTAATTTCTTGTATTAAGTAAAAAAAAATGTTGCCAGATACTGCTGACGTTTTACAGCCCAAAATATGTTCAAAACCCACCAAAATGCACTTAAAACCGCCCAAATTGGGCGGGAAAACGCGCAATCTGGCAACACAGGCAGCAGTAATGGCTGCACTCGTGTCGAGGATGTAAACACAGTTGACGCGGCAACGGACATACACGACATAGTGGATGTAATTTACGTTCACAACTTTTTTTGCTGTCAGAAATATTTAATATTAAATTTTGTGACTCGACTGACAATAGCCGGCGGCATAACAAGCCATAGCCGGCGATTTGCCGCCGGTGACCGGCTACTTTTGAGACCGCTGTCTGCCATAATCACCAGATCGTCTGCAAAAAGCAGCTCCCACAGATTTTCAGCTCTTGGATGCTCTGACAGTATGTCAGTGACAATCGCGAACAAAAGGGGACTTGATGCTGAGCCTTGGTGTAGTCCTACCCTGATCACAAACTTTCTTGACATCCCTTCTGCTGTTCTCTAGCTCCATCTCTGTCTCCGTCTCCATCTCCATGTCTGTCTCCGTCTCCATGTCTGTCTCCATCTCATCTTTGTCTCCATCTTGATGTCAATCTCTTTCTCCATGTCCATCTCAGGGCTTGACATTAAGGACTGCCCGATTGCCCAGGGCAAGTGAAACATGCATTCAGGCAAGTGTGATATGTCTTCAACATGCCTGACCGGGTAAGTTGGAATGAGCATATATTACAAACTAGCGCCACAAAAATGAGGCTTTTTGATCGTTTATTTCAGTTCCTAAACACGTCCCTCACTTTTGTATCCGCCACTACGTCTTGGCTGTTTTCTTAGTCTCGGTTTCATTTACTGCTTTGCAGGTTATTTTACAGTGGTGCTTGAAAGTTTGTGAACCCTTTAGAATTTTCTATATTTCTGCATAAATATGACCTAAAACATCATCAGATTTTCACACAAGTCCTAAAAGTAGATAAAGAGAACCCAGTTAAACAAATGAGACAAAAATATTATACTTGGTCATTTATTTATTGAGGAAAATGATCCAATATTACATATCTGTGAGTGGCAAAAGTATGTGAACCTCTAGGATTAGCAGTTAATTTTAAGGTGAAATTAGAGTCAGGTGTTTTCAATCAATGGGATGACAATCAGGTGTGAGTGGGCACCCTGTTTTATTTAAAGAACAGGGATCTATCAAAGTCTGATCTTCACAACACATGTTTGTGGAAGTGTATCATGGCATGAACAAAGGAGATTTCTGAGGACCTCAGAAAAAGAATTGTTGATGCTCATCAGTCTGGAAAAGGTTACAAAACCATCTCTAAAGAGTTTGGACTCCACCAATCCACAGTCAGACAGATTGTGTACAAATGGAGGAAATTCAAGACCATTGTTACCCTCCCCAGGAGTGGTCAACCAACAAAGATCACTCCAAGAGCAAGGCGTGCAATAGTCGGAGAGGTCACAAAAGACCCCAGGGTAACTTCTAAGCAACTGAAGACCCCTCTCACATTGGCTAATGTTAATGTTCATGAGTCCACCATCAGGAGAACACTGAACAACAATGGTGTGCATGGCAGGGTTGCAAGGAGAAAGCCACTGCTCTCCAAAAAGAACATTGCTGCTCGTCTGCAGTTTGCTAAAGATCACGTGGACAAGCCAGAAGGCTATTGGAAAAATGTTTTGTGGATGGATGAGACCAAAATAGAACTTTTTGGTTTAAATGAGAAGCGTTATGTTTGGAGAAAGGAAAACACTGCATTCCAGCATAAGAACCTTATCCCATCTGTGAAACATGGTGGTGGTAGTATCATGGTTTGGGCCTGTTTTGCTGCATCTGGGCCAGGACGGCTTGCCATCATTGATGGAACAATGAATTCTGAATGATACCAGTGAATTCTAAAGGAAAATGTCAGGACATCTGTCCATGAACTGAATCTCAAGAGAAGGTGGGTCATGCAGCAAGACGACGACCCTAAGCACACAAGTCGTTCTACCAGAGAATGGCTAAAGAAGAATAAAGTGAATGTTTTGGAATGGCCAAGTCAAAGTCCTGACCTTAATCCAATGGAAATGTTGTGGAAGGACCTGAAGCGAGCAGTTCATGTGAGGAAACCCACCAACATCCCAGAGTTGAAGCTGTTCTGTACGGAGGAACGGGCTAAAATTCCTCCAAGCCGGTGTGCAGGACTGATCAACAGTTACCGCAAACGTTTAGTTGCAGTTATTGCTGCACAAGGGGGTCACACCAGATACTGAAAGCAAAGGGTCACATACTTTTGCCACTCACAGATATGTAATATTGGATCATTTTCTTCAATAAATAAATGACCAAGTATAATATTTTTGTCTCATTTGTTTAACTGGGTTCTCTTTATCTACTTTTAGGACTTGTGTGAAAATCTGATGATGTTTTAGGTCATATTTATGCAGAAATGTAGAAAATTCTAAAGGGTTCACAAACTTTCAAGCACAACTGTATATCCCCCCGCTGGTGTAGTATGGGACGCAGACTGTTTATAAACCCCTTGTGCATGACGTCACGCATCACGTGATAATTACAGCTGGGGTCAGACACACCGTCTTTCATGCAAGCAGCTTAATCCGTCTTCAGTATGGTGAATTTTTGCGCTGTTTTTGTTCGTTCAAACAGAGAAAGAGAGAGAAGGCATCACCGTCTCCCCGCTATCAAGAAAAATGTTAACAAACAGAAGCAAATGCTTCAAGAACAACGAGGAAATGAGCGGTTAAAGAATACGGAGAGGAGCTCAGCCTGAAAACTCCAGAGAAATTGACGATTGTATTTAAAATGTATTTTACAAAAACAGAAAGTCGGAAGTGAGGATGGAAGAGTTTGCTTAAGAATCTCGTTTTGTTTTTTTTTCTGCTCGCATTCGAGTTCGCTTCTTCATGAAAGTGTTTGATTTTCTTACAGGTGAAGCCGCTTCCTTCTTCAACACAGAAAACCCAGATTGGGTTCAAACAACTCGGGCATAAAAACCTCAACAAGGAGCGACATGAGCGATAAATCCTGAAAGAGCAGAACAGATTCAGAGCAGAGAGAGCTGCAGCTTTGCTTCTGTTATCAGAGGAACGCAGTCCTGCACAAAATATTCATATATCTTTTATTAAATTTATTTTTTTTTGGGTGGGGTATATCATCTGCCTCTAGGTTTATTTAAAAAAACCAAACCCTGTGCTGTGTCATGACACACCAGTTGCACTGATTCAGTTACAGGTTGCCAGGTCTGTATAAAACAACCACAACCTACACACTAAATAATTTTAAACTTGAACGTTATCCTGTCTGTCATGACGCAGCGTGGTTTTTTTTTTTTTTTTTTTTAACCTAGAGGTGGATGATGTATATATTCTCACACAGTACTGTTCAAAAGTCTTGGCACCCTATTGTTTTCTTCATACAAACTCTTTTAGATTTCTGTTTTATGATTTCTACATTATGGAGTAATGAACCTACAGTCTGAGAGAGTTCTACACAAACACACTGAACTTTACAACAGCTGCACGCATGTGAAATGGAAATACATCGACTCGGGCAGGAAAAACTATTTTGGATAAAATTATTGTCCGTTACAAGTAAAAAATAACCAAACTTAATCAATAACCAAACTTCAGCTCAGTGTGTGATCTTCATTTTATGTTGCAATTCACAACTATTCTGTTTTTCCTAAAAAAAAAAGTCTTACTTACAAAATAGGGGTCAAGTGATAATATTGGGGGGGCAAGTGGAAATTAACCCCCACTCCCCCCCAGGGCAAGGGGCTTTAAAAGTTAGCCCATGTTTACATTAGACCGTATCAGTGGATCATCAGATTAACGTTTTTAAAACGATTAGCGTGCACACAGCAACACCAATACACGGATACGCTCGGCTCCGCAGGCATCCTGCGCTCCAAATCACTCCGCCCTGAACAGCGAGTGCCCTCTGGAGGGTGCGCACTCCGGCCTTGCGCAGCTCACAGAGCACGCGAGTGAAGTGAACAAGCAGTGATTCGGGACTGAGCCACTGTGTGTGTGATCCCAGTGCATATCACTTACCACTTGCAAGTGGAAGGATGGCAAGCCTAAAGACAATCATAACTACACAATGGGCAGTATTTGCATCAGTATTTGCAGTATTTTCATACTTTTATACTCTTTAATGAAAGGTGATACAAGGCGGAAGTCCGCGCCGTTTTTCAGCAGTCGCGTCACATGACCAACGCCAGCGAATCAGGAAGGTGGATGTCACAGTGATGTTGTCCAATGACGACGCCAGCTAGAGCTCAGCACAGCGTATCCGCGTATCTCAATGTTTACACAGCACCGGAGCTGACACGATCTGGATTGAATACGTGGACCCTGGCGGATTCTCGTTTCCCGGCGTTTCCAGGCGGTTTAATGTAAACGGACAGTGCATCCGTGAAGAAAACGAGACAGATACGGTCTAATGTAAACTTGTCCTTAATGTCGAGCCCTGAATCTCTGTCTTTCTCCATGTCCATCTCCATCTCTGTCCTCCTTCTCCATCTCTATCTCCATCTCTTCCCCTCCATCCTCACACTTTTTTCACGCCGTCTCAGTGGTGTGTGTTCAGGTTGTGCACGCCTGGGTGTGCGCAGCACTCAGTTTGTTCTGTCCTGCACCATCATCCTGGAGATCCCATCATTCTTCTTCCTCTTGATATTCACAGCCCAACTCCAGAATTATTGGCACTCTCAGTAATGCTGGGTAAAGAAAAAAGTCTTTGGTTTAATTTCTTTAATGTCATTTTTATTCTAAGAAAATTTTATAAAACCACACACACACACACACACACACACACACCTCACAAACTGCACCGTGAGAATTTTTAATGTGATTCTACAGAATGTGATTAAATCGTTCAAGGTTTTTTTATTTGCCATTTGTGCATAAACCAACAGTTCAGACACATTGGAATTTTTGTGCAGGGCTCTCAGTCAACAGATTAGAAAATAAAAACACTATAATAAAAATATAAAATATAGAAACACTATACAATACGTTGGGGGGGGAGGGGTAAAAAAGTTATATGCTCAAAATTTTAAATACAAGTATTAAACAGAAGGCGAGGGCAAATATTAAATAACAGTAATAAAATAAAAGGCTGGTCCTGAGTGCTGTTCCTGGATTATTAAAAGAGGGGAAGTTATATGGAAATATTGCACATTTTGGGAGGGGGATGAAAGTTATGTGGGGAAATTGCACAGTTAAAATATTGCACATTTATCAGAGGGTATATGACACATAATCCTGTTCCACAGGTAATAGTAGATCACATATTGCATATGACAAGTGAAGTGAGGTCGTAATGGTTGTCACGCTTGTTCAATAATTTTGTTTTGCCATCAGTCTGACTGTGGCAGGGAAGAAGCTGGTGAAGAACCGTGTCCGGGTTGTACGTGCGGTGTTTGTGTCTGAGCAGAGAGTGAGCTGGGTGGCGTGAGTCTCCTGATGATTCCCTCTGCTCTTTTCCAACAGCGCTGCACATACACTCAGTGCGTTTACATGCACATCCAAATCGAGCTGCTGTCGGTAATCGAGCAGGGTCCCAGCAGGGGTGCCAGAGAAATCCAATCCTACATGCACACAAGGAAATCGAGCTATTGTGTGAGGTGCATTGTGCACCCGAGCCACAGGTGGCGCTACACGCCCCATCGTGTTGGTACACTTCCGGTTGTCGTCATGAAGAAGAGCTATTCAAGAGTGTAAACAAAGTTATCAGTTCCGTGTTCTCCATTGCGCGTTTTTCTCCCGTCCATGCATTTTAATATATTCAACTCCTTAAGCTGAATGAGCATGAACTCTGTCTCCTCATTGCTCCAGAAGTGCACGTTTCTGCTCGCCATTTTCTCCTCTTCGTTTGTTCCTCCTGACCTCTTCTGCTGCTCGCTACTACTGTTGTCATGCCAACCAAGGCTGTCGTGTTTCCCGCTTGTGGTCTCGTCACTCGTCACTTCCGGAAGGGGCAGTGCTGAAGTAAGTAGCTCGATAGGGTTTACATGCACTAAGTAGCTCGGCTACAATCGCATAATCTAGGTCGCGTAGCTCGATTACGAGAAATCCAGTTCGGTTCAATTTCAGCCGAGCTAAGGTGTTTCCATGGCATTTAGAACTTTGATTTCAGTCGAGCAACGGCAGAAATTCGATTTTCTCTATGTGCATGTAAACGCACTCATAGAGTCCATGGAAGGAAGTTTTGTCCCTATGATCCTCTCTGCTGTCTTTATGACTCTTTGCAGAGCCTTCCTCTGACTCCTTCCTTCCTGACTCCTTCCTTCCTTTGACTCCTTCCTTCCTTTGACTCCTTCCTTCCTGACTCCTTCCTTCCTGACTCCTTCCTTCCTCTGACTCCTTCCTTCCTGTCTCCTTCCTTCCTCTGTCTCCTTCCTTCCTCTGTCTCCTTCCTTCCTCTGACTCCTTCCTTCCTCTGACTCCTTCCTTCCTCTGACTCCTTCCTTCCTCTGACTCCTTCCTTCCTTCCTTCCTTCCTTCCTTCCTTCCTTCCTTCCTTCCTTCCTTCCTGTCTCCTTCCTTCCTCTGTCTCCTTCCTTCCTCTGACTCCTTCCTGACTCCTTCCTTCCTCTGACTCCTTCCTCTGACTCCTTCCTTCCTGTCTCCTTCCTTCCTCTGACTCCTTCCTTCCTGACTCCTTCCTTCCTCTGACTCCTTCCTTCCTCTGTCTCCTTCCTTCCTTCCTCTGACTCCTTCCTTCCTCTGACTCCTTCCTTCCTCTGACTCCTTCCTTCCTCTGACTCCTTCCTTTGACTCCTTCCTTCCTCTGACTCCTTCCTTCCTCTGACTCCTTCCTTCCTCTGACTCCTTCCTTCCTCTGTCTCCTTCCTTCCTCTGACTCCTTCCTTCCTCTGACTCCTTCCTTCCTCTGACTCCTTCCTTCCTCTGACTCCTTCCTTCCTTCCTTCCTTCCTTCCTTCCTTCCTTCCTTCCTTCCTTCCTTCCTTCCTCTGTCTCCTTCCTTCCTTCCTCTGACTCCTTCCTTCCTCTGACTCCTTCCTTCCTCTGACTCCTTCCTTCCTCTGACTCTTTGGAGAGCTCCCTGTCGGGGGCCGGCCTAGCATCGAGTCAGCATAGCATGTTAGCTCAGGGTAGGATTCCAGCACGCTCTGTTTCGAAAAGTCCTAAATGACTCCGCTCTCTCAGCTGTAATAAGGTCGCCCGATCATAGAAAACGTTAGCAGACTGTGTCTTAACTCGGCACAAAAAAGTAAGAAAGAAAAGAAGACAAAGAAGTAACTTGACTCGGAGAGCTCCGCGACGTCGCCCTCTGGGGAGCGCCATCTTGTTTTTGTAAACCGAAATCATGTTCCTGTTTACATCGTCCACGACTTCTGTTTCAGTGAGAGATTACAGGAATATTAGAACAAACGTGTTCATATAATTATTTGCATAAATCAAATACAGCCATAACATTTAAACCACCGATGTAATATCGTGCCACCAAACCGGCTGTGATGTGTCGAGGCCTGGAGCTCTGAAGGTGTGCTGTGGGATCTGGGACCAAGACATTAGCAGCAGATCCTTTAAGTCCTGTGAGTGAGTTGTGAGGTGGAGCCTCCATGGATTGGACGTGGTTATCCAGACGCTGATTGGATTGAGATGTAGGGAATTTGGAGGCCAGGCCAACACCTTGTGACGTTCCTCAAACCCGAACAATTCCTGCAGTCTATAGGAAGTGTGATCCTGCTGAAAGAGGACTCTGTCTTTTGGGAAATCTGTTGCCATGAAGCGGTGTATTTGGTGTTCAGGTAGGTGGTACGTGCCAAAGTAACATCCACATGAACCCCAGGACCCAAGGAGAACATTTCCCAGAACATCACATCACATCACACCACCTCCACCAGCTTGCCTTCTTTCTGGTGCCATCTCTTCACCAGGTCCACATGATGTAAAGGAAAACATGATTCATCAGACCAGGCCACCTTCTTCCACTGCTCCATCGTCCAGCTCTGATGCTCATGTGCACATTGTAGGTCTTTCAGTGGTGGACAGAGGGTCAGTATGGGCTCTCTGACCGATCTCCATACACAGCAAGCTACAATACCCTGTGTGAGCTAACGCCTTTCTATCAGAACCAGCATTCACGTTTTGTCCTACAGTAGCTCTTCTGTGGAATTGGACCAGACGGTTAGCTTTTGCTCCTAATGAGCCTTGTGCACCCATGACCCAAGGACCACTTTTGTTCGGTACTAACCACAGCATAGCAGAAACACCCCCACAAGGTGTGCCAGTGTGGAGATGCTCAGACCCAGTCATCTCACCATCACAATTTGGCAAAGTCGCTCAGATCCTCACGCTCACCTATTTTTCCTGCTTCCAACACGTCAACTTTTGAGAACTGACGGTTCTCTTTCTTGCTGCCGAATAAACTCCACCCTTCGACAGGTGCCGTTGGAATGAGAGAATCAATTATTCATGTCAGCTGTCAGTGGTTTTAATGTTGTTGTAGCTCATTTGGTGTGTAACCATCTATTAAATAAATATATTTTGAGGATGTGCTGGAGTGTACTTGGAGCAACCAGGTTGAAAATTAGATGTGATTTTTTTTTTTTTTCTTTTTTTGTAAATTGGTGAATTCCTTCAGCATTGTGTGTGTGTGTGTGTGTGTGTGTGTGTGTGTGTGTTTCTCCCTGCAGGAGAAGCAGCAGATGGTACCATGTGAAAGCCTGAGGATCATGAAGGCCACACACAAGCTGCTGTTTGCTCTGTGCCCCATGCTGGTCCTGGTCTTCATCTACTACTCCTCCTGGAAGCTTCATCACATATGGGGACACAAATCACGTGAGTGACGTTCCTGTCCTCGCTGTCTCGCTTTATCTGCCCTCTGAGTCTCTGTCCTTGTCCAGCTGCCCTTCAGTCTGTCACGATGTTGCGCGCCATGTTTAGTTCAGTCATTAGACTGTTCTCCCTGACTGGGGTTTGTGTGAAAGCGTCTTTCTCACCTCTCGCTAATGGGACGATCTCAGTCGCACTTCTTCCAGAGACGTTCAGCGGTTCTCCACACAGCGCTGCGTAAACTGGGGCACGTCGTTTCATAACGTGAAGCGAAAAGGCTGAGTGAATCGTCATGGGGTTCCTTAGTATTTTTTTTATTTAAATAATTTTTTCATGGTTCTTTCAATAAACTTCCTCATCGGCGGCGTCTCGTTTGGGATTTTAACGGCGCTTGGAGCTATGGTACAGTTCTCTCCTGGTTTATTATTTTTATTTATTTCAGATTTTTAAAAAAAATACATTGTCGGTTTCTGTTTCGGAAGATTAAAGCAAATTAAATCGTCCCACAGATTCTGTACTGGATCACATCAAGAAATACGAGATGAAAACATGAACAGCCTGAAAAATTTCCAAACATTATTAAGTTTTAATGCTTGCCTTTTGTTCTGTCCTTTATTTTTTTTTAACTTTGTGGGGGGAAGAGTTTCTCTAATCCGGAACAGAATGAATACAAGATTATAAAAAGCAATTTAAAGATATCTTCAGGCCAGATTAAATGTAAATCATTTAAAAAAAAATGTGTTTATTAATTTGCTTTCTTATTTAATTACACACCTAGCTATGTCTTGGCTATATTTTATTTTAATTTACATTTTTTATTATTTATTTGTTTGTATACTTTTTCAGTTAGTTAGCTAGTTAATTAAAAATAAAAAAGTATAATATTTGCAGACCAGAGAAAATATTTAATATCTGCCTTTCATTTCATCCATTTATTCATTCATTCAGTCATTCATTCTATTTATTTATTTATTTGAGAGTGATTACATCAACTTTAATTTGTAGGACGCAAATACAATATAAACAAAAAAGCACGCACTAGTTGCAGATCAGATTAAATATTTTGTCTGCTTTCGCCCTACTTTTTTAAACTTTTTGTTAATTTTATTTTAATTTATTGTAGTTTTCTAATTAGTGAGACATAAATATTAAAACAAGCAATTTTGTAAATATTTTTGTATATAAAATCTATAATATAAATTTATAAAATTAAGCACAATGTTTGGAGGCCTGGGATAACATTTTAAAGATTTATTTTTAAAAATATTTTTTATTTTTTATTTTTAATAATAATGGTAACTATATTTATTGAGAAATGATGTAAGCAGGAACAGAAACTTATTAATATCTTAATGTCAGATTTTAACGAGTGTGAAAGCTGCGAGTCGATTTCTGACGGTTCGTAAAAACTCCTGAATTTCTCAGATTTGTCCAGCAGAGGGAGCGAGAGAACAGGGAAGGGATTTGGGATTGGAACAGACCCGGCACTGTGGAATGTTACAGTGTGCACTCCGAAATTAACTCTGGAGTTTAATACGAATCTAAAAATAGAACCCTAACCAGCTGCTCTCTCTCTCTGTCTCTTTCTGGGAAGGTGAGAAGCTTCATAACAATTTCAGAAACGTATCGGAGCTGAAGTTATGCAGATATTTAAAAAGTGCACAAAATAATAGAAATGACAAAACTGAAGATAACGGCTCTAAATGTTTTTACTGCATGACTGAACGGAAAGGTGAAAACCTTTACAGAGCTTTTTTTTTTTCCACCCCATTCGCTCCGTGACTGTGTGTTTGGCTGGCGCACTTTGATGATGTCATTCTTCTGAACTTACATCTCCTTGTCAGAATATAGCAGAAGAGCAACACAAATCCTCTCTCTCTTCACAGTTTGGGAGAATTCAGGACGGGAGAGGACCGTATAAGGTCAAATTCTCCAAAAAAAAAAAAAAAAGCACAAAAGTGTGTGTGTGTGTGTGTCCACTTGGCTGGATGATCTATAGGTTTCATACGTGTTTTCTAGTGAATAATTCCAGACTGATGAGCATCACTCGCCGCTCCACTGAGATTAAAGTCTTAGTTGGGGAAAAAAAAGTAACACATTTATATCTACACTTTTTTTCCCCACTTCTCCAACCAAGACGCGTAGATCACACCTCGTCCCAAACGTTTCCCATAAATACAGAAGGAACTCCACATGAATGAGTTTATCTTCCTGAAGCGAGCGATTAGCGCCCGTTAGCGCACTGTTTTAAAGGTTCTGACTACAAAGTTGAATTCTGGGTAAAATGTTCTATTTCTGTTGCTGTTGGAGTTTTGAGATGTTTCGCTGCTGCGCACACACACTGTGTATCCTGGGCGTCAATGTGTCGCTGAGATAAAAAGCGTCCCACATTTTACGATTCCGGAGATCACTGAAACAAGCAAACAACAATATCACGTGACCACCGTGGGGCGTGTTTGAGCTACTTTTAACCAAAACAAGTCGGCGTGGGTGAACATGGTGGACTCGGCTCTCCCTCCAGCGGAAAACAAAAGGAAAGGAAAGCCTGCCTAGTGAGTGTAACTGCAAGATAGAGTAAGGTTAGACGACGTGTCATTGTTCTGGACAGATAACTAAATCATTCTAGCTAGCGCTTAGCTATCTCAGCCTTAGAACCCATGGGCTCAACTCCACGGTAGCGAGTATGGAGTTACACACCTAATGTTTTGATCTGACAGAGAAAGAAACGAGAACACAAAAGCAGGAACAGAGAAAAGATATAAATATTCATCTTTCTTTTGTTTCATGGATCTATTCGCAAACGTCAAACACAGATTCCATCCCTGAGACTCAAAACTCTCCGAGGTCGATGCAGAGTCACGATGTTTTCTTGGTGGCGTCGACATCTTGGTGTGACACAGTTCCATAGTTATGCTAATGAGTTAAAGCTCCTCCCTCGCATTCGGCTGTTTCCGTCAGGCCGTACTGTTTACCTCAAGAGGGACGAAAACAATCCCAAAACGGAGAAAATCGACTCTCAGGGCATCAAAATGATCACATCTCGTTCGTCCGCATGATATTGTTCTTGTGAGACAGAGGGAAATGCCATGCATGATAAAAAAATAAAAAAAAGTAAGATTTCAGATGACTTTGCAGTCAGCAGCTTTAACTGCTGATTAAAATGACACAGAAATGTCCTCGGGTTTTTAAGTGTAAATTTCTCAGTGTTTATCACCGTGATTTGCACTGAAGTGTGGAACCTCGACCTCATTTTCTGATTTAATGATGAACCAAAGAGGCGGAATTTAATCAGTTTATTTGAACGTCTCTCATATGCCGCTTTAGTTTCTTTACAAGTTAAAAATTTAACACTTTTGTTGTTGTTGAGGATGACTATTTATTTATGTTTTACTGCCAATTAAGTAAGAAAAACATTCGATCCATCAGCTCTTCGTATTTAAGCACTTGGGGCTGATGTGACGAAGAGGAGTTACTGTTACCACTCGGAGGTTGATTATTTTCCTGAAACAGCACATCCCTCTGTGTTTTATTCCTCTTACACCACAGCAATGTACCAAAACAAACCTGACACGCCTTATTTTTTATGTTTGTTTAGTTACATTCAGTTATTGAGGTTTTTCACCCACGTGACCAAGTCATGTGATGCTGCCATTTTGGACGTCACGGCTCGAATCAGTTTGAATGCGAGGAAGGCGACAAACGAAAAACATAAAAGAAAAAGGAGCGAGATGCAGAAACACCTTCACTATCCAGCGACGTAGGGCATTTACAGGGCGAGCAGAGGGAGAGGTATTTGCAAAAATTGAGGTTAGCAGGCTTAGAGAACGACGTTTACCTGCTTCCACCAGGATTGTTCACTGACGTACGGAAGTACACGAAGCCCTCGTCTTTACCTGACTTCGGCCCACATGATCTGTATACCTATGTCGTTAAAAACCCATCGCCATACACAGGTATTGATCTGAAAGCGTATAAGAGTTTGGATACCTACAGATATTTTGTGTGAGGCTGGGTAACATGCCTACATCAGCGGGTCGTCCCTGGAGCCGGTGGTCGCCATCTTATTACAGCTAAGGTTTGTTCACGTTTTCATTTACTTTCGGTCCTCAGGATAAACAAAATGTTATTAAATGTCATTGAAATAACTTCTTAGTCTGTTGAGACACGGCCCGTTATAAATTTGCTGTTACCAGGCAATGACCAAGAACTGTATTATTAGGGTCGGTGTCTGTGTTGTAGCAGTGTACTAGCAGCTAGCTGTTAGCACTAGCTAATGTCAACAACATCATAGCTAGTATGTAACTGTAGCAATGTTTACGTTCAGTCATTTGGATGACTGTTAAAACCTTTCAGTCTCAAGTTTTTCCTTTACTGTATTTACTAGTTTACTGTAATTATGATCTGGCAGCTATTTACACCGCATCCAGTGTAAATAGCTGCCGGAGCGCCCTGCTTAATTTGAAGGGGAGCAAGCCAGAGTGCGCTGCTTAATTTGAGGGGGAGCAAGCCGGAGCGTGCTGCTTAATTTGAGGGGGAGCAAGCCGGAGCGCGCTGCTTAATTTGAGGGGGAGCAAGCCGGAGCGTGCTGCTTAATTTGAGGAGGAGCAAGCCGGAGCGTGCTGCTTAATTTGAGGGGGAGCAAGCCGGAGCGTGCTGCTTAATTTGAGGGGGAGCAAGCCGGAGCGCGCTGCTTAATTTGAGGGGGAGCAAGCCGGAGCGCGCTCCGGCAGCTATTTATACTGGATGCGGTGTAAATAGCTGCCGGATCATAATTACAGTAAACTAGTAAATACAGTAAAGGAAAAACTTGAGACTGAAAGGTTTTAACAGTCATCCAAATGACTGAACGTAAACATTGCTACAGTAACATACCAGCTACTATGTTGTTGACATTAGCTAGCTTGACCTTCAAAATGGCGGACACCGGGGCGTCACGTGACCCTGTGACGTCAGGTGAAATACCTCAATAAGCACTCGTTCCCTCCCCTGTCCGTTCTTCCCTCTCTGTCTTGAAGTTAAAAAGACAAAAACAAACCCTGAAGCTTATTTATTTATTTATTTATTTATTTATTACTGAGAAACCACAAAAAGTGTAACTTCCTCAATCTAAAGCTCTGACGCTGGAGACTCCTTCCATCAATTAAATGAGCACTTAACTGATTTATAAAACAATGAGTAAGCAGGCGGTGTTTTTTTTTTTTTTTTAATCAATTTACGAAGTGGATCATCTGCTATCATAAGTCATCGTGAACGAGCTGTTACTATAGCAACGATAATGTATCAGAACGAGTACAGGCATCACGAACTACTTATTAACTGAGCGTGAGGTCTTTACGGTAAAATATCAGACTGAGGTCTTGACAGTACGGCTCGGTCCGGACAAAAAGCCCTCGGTGTGTGATTTTCCCGTAAAGGTCAAGCAAGCGAGGTCAATAAGGAGTTTATTATCCGGCTTCTTTTATTTCTAAGATTAAAATAGACGGTCATTATAACGAGGCGTGACGCTGTTTTCAGTCACGGCTTATTTGTTACGTAGTTTCAGAACTGAATTTCTGTTAGCGGTTTCTGAACGCTCTTCCTCGCTCATTTCTTGAATAGCTCGGTGACTCTTGTTTTGTCCATTTTTGATTTCCAATTCATCTTTTTTTTTTTTTTTTTTTGCAACATTGAAAACCAGCACCTTGGAAAGAAAGTCTGTAACCACCCACAGGCATTATGGGAAAATTCTGCCCGACCAGGAACCAATCGGAGCGCACGGTTTTACCAGAAGTAGCTCCTGCCATATAATAAAGAAAATTAATCGACAGCTTCTCTTCTGACCAATCACAATCCAGGATCCAGCAGCACTGCAGGTCGACACGTGTCCATACGCCATCCTTTACTCTGTTAATGTTCTATACGAGTGTCTTTTGAGCGACCTGCGATTTTTGTAAAGGATGTGAAAGTCTTTCTTTTGAAGCAACACCTAAACATTTTGTAATTTAAGGCGTGTTTATTTTATCTCGCATAAACAGAAGATGATCAGTTTAGTGGCTCTACTTAAAACTTCACCAAACAAAGTATATTTAACTCGTGTGTGGTTTTTTTTTTTAATTGGTCTGAAAAATTCACTGTTTCTAATCTTCGGAAAGTTGAAGTGTAAATAACTGACAGTAATGTAAATAAGTGTTGGATGCTGATGGACAAATAGAAATCTTGCGTGTGGACCCGGGTTTCAGGAAACCCTCGGCACCGTGCTGTCGTGCACGCCTCAGTTTTGGTTGACGGATGTTGCTTTTTCACACCTGTCAGCAGTTTGGTTCGTGTTTTCGTTGACCGTCTTTATCATCCTGAACTTCTGTGCAAGAGGAAAAAAAATAGTTTTGGGGGAAAAAAAATGCAGCCGGATTAATTATAAGCGGCACTATTCAACAGCTGTTCTCAGTTTATTTTGGAAAATTACACAGACCTGGGACGGGTTTTCTTTGAACCTGACTCCTGTTATGCAAGCCCTTTTGCTCGAATTGTAAAGATGAATCGCAGCGAGTGGCTTTGAAAGGGTAAGTGGGAAGGAAGCGCAACCCTTTTTGTGATGATGAATAACAAAAGAGAGGGCAAGAACACAGCAGTGTGTTTGGCACGAGCACCGAGGCTGCGCGTCTGAAAGATTTCAGCGTGTCGACGGCGGGTCATCATCGCGCTCAGACATGTCACTTTCATCTTCTCTGTATTTATTTATCAAACGCAGAGCTCGTCGGGGAGATCGCACCATCATCTGTTGGTCATTTGCTTCGTCAACCAGGACCTGTTTGGGTTCATGTTATTCATTTATGTCATATTTGACCTCATAGATTATTATTATTATTAATGTATTTTTTATTGTTAACCATAAAGCTGGTTCAGTCAGTGATCCGATCCCGACCTCCTGAGCATCTGGATCATGTCCAGCGAACGACTGTAGCCTCACAAAACATCATCTCAACATTCCAAATCAAATGTTCTTGAGTTGTAGAACAGTCCGGTCCATAAATTTTCTGAGAATGTTTACGAAGTTTTTATGACCGATGTTGACTGAACGTTCTCCGTTAGCTGGATCCAAACCCGAGCCATGTCTGGTTGTCTGCTCTGATGTTCTTGCTGAGGCTGGGCTCTGCGCTGGTTCCTCAGCTTCCCGTTGTTGCTCAGATCCACGTGGTTATCCTGAACGCCCGGTACCAGGCAGGATGTACCTGTGATCGCTTGCCTGCCTCAGCAGCTCTCTGTGGCTTTGCAGCATTAACTTTCTGAAGATCTCTGACTTTAAGCAGGAACAGGGACGGCTACAGCAACCGAGAAACAACTATTTTGCTCGCACCTTTGCTGTAGTCCAGCGTGTCGGGTTGCAAGATAAAATTCAAACTCAAGCGCAATTCATTATTCCTCCACTAGAGGGCGTACAGCGATCTCACAAGTAGCTTCCAGGAACAATTCCACAAGCAGGAACGCTACAATTTTAAAACGCAATAGTCACAAACGTCGCCTCAGATCAGCGATCACCGCGAACAGAGTCCTGGAAGTACAAAGCACCGCCTCCAATGATTACATTTCAGTGTAGCACGGTGAAACGCAACGCAGCGTGTTGGATCGCTCTTAACTTTAGAATGAATACAACACGTTTAATTCCGAAGTGAAACTTAAAGTTTACGTGACATAAGAATGATTTTTTTTTTTTAAAGAAACCCCACACCCCTGCTGTAGGCAGTTCTTCGACTTCGCTAAAATATCAACTTGTCGTATTTGTCAGAACGTTTATTTATTTACTTTTTGGTTATAAAATTATAATTCACACAGGATGACTATTTTGATTCATACAGCATTCAAGAAATTCCCATATTTGATGATGGCACTGAATCTGCTGCGCTACAGTACGCTACACTTCAGTTCGGTTTAGTCGCCTTCAGTCGATGCGTTAATCCTCCTGTTATTTCTGAAATATTTGAAGTGTCCGTTATCGATAAATGTCCTTGCGAGCCTTTTAAATGATTAGCATGTCAGTTTCAGAAAAGTTCTTTTTTTATGTATGTTTTTTTTTTTAAGTGTATAATTGTTGCGTTTGATTTCATTTCAGTTGTTAAATTATAAACCGAAACTTCGATCCTGACTGTTATATTGTTACACAAATAATAAATATTATAATTACATCATTAGTGAAAGTCGTTAAAGGTACCCTTCATGATACGAGAATAAAAACTCTTTGTGAATTTTCAAACGCCGCTTCGGTTTCCGGGACAACGTGACCTTAGCGGTGTAAATGGCTGTATCTCCGGTTTCTGTGGCGTCCCTGCAGTCGTCGCTGCTTAAACTTCCTGCACTGAGCACCGCTCCGTCTTCTGGAGCGTCTTTTAAATGTATTTTTTGTTTTTTGTAAAATTCTTTGTGCTCATCTTTGTTGGCTTCTGCCTGATGCCTGATGCGCGCTGTGGTTTTAGTTCACTGTGTCACTCTGCTGATTTTTGACCCCTTTTGTTTCCCAGATGTAGATGTGGAGTCGTCTGTTTCTCTAAAGGTCACTAAACCTAAAGTGACTGCAGGTAGAAACACCTCAACCTCTGTGCTCATGGGGCTGATGATGGGGCTGATGATGGTGGGGTGGGGGTTCTTTTGTGTTTTTGGTGGTGGTGGTTTCATCTAACACGTCCTAACACATCCTGATTCCATTCTGTCTTTTCAAATTTGATTAATCCTAATTCAGTGTATGACTAATACAGGGCCAAAAGGACCAGAACGGTATGGAGCCACTAATGATTTCATCAGAGCTTCTTTTCACGCGATTGGTATGATTCAGGGTGATCAAGTTCTATATTACCCATAATGCTCTGCTCCAGGAACTGGCAGCTGGGTCTAACTGATGGTTTTGTCTTTCAGAGCCGGAAACGGTGGACGTCGTCTCCGAGGGACAGGTAGTCGACTCAGGTACAGGCTAATTTGCCTCACCCTGGTCCAAAACTAGGCATGTACCGAAACGCCAAAAAAAAAATTGTGAAGCAATTGTTTTTATTGAACTTTGCAGTAATTCTGTATTGTATATCGAATTTCAGCAAAAAAAATTGGGGGGCAGAATTTGATCGTGTTTGCAGTTGGACATTTTGTTTGTTTGTTTGTTTACTCATGTAGTCGGCATAAGTAGCCTAGCTAGCTGTGTAGTTAGGTGCGCAGGTTGTGTTCGTTAGGTTGGTAAAATTAACCGCGGGAATAATTTTATGGAGTTTTATAAATATGATTATGATAATATGTTAATACTGTGAATCAAAATGATAAGGAAAAAAAAACGCGAATATGATCTAACAAAGCATCCTGATTATGGTGTGTAACCGAGTCTCGTTTTATTTTATTAAATTTATATCATGTTTTCTCGTCTGTATCGCGCTACTAAGAATTCATGGCAGGGGGGATTTATTTATTTATTTATTTATATTTTAAGCTAGCATTCTAATTACATTAGGTTACAACTGTAGGGTTGTTGCTATGGTTACAGTTTGGTGGGTGTTGATGTGCTATTTTTGTCAAAATCAAAACTTAGAAATCGTATCATTCTGTGTAAATCAGTGTTTGAGTATACCATTCGTTCTACTCGTTGTCATGGCTACATTCGATATTAACGATGCTGTAGCAAGCGTGCCGATCCAGAAACGGACTTGAACAAGTTGCGAGTGAATCTGGAGCCGTGACGTATCGTGGTTAGCTTGCGTTTATAAACGTTTTCCTCTGATAGTTTGTATATTATGGGATGACTCCAAGATGATCACGCGCCAAATTTGTCCAAAATTAGGACGCGCATGAGCCGGCTGTCCCTGTGCTGCTTGGTGTAACGGACACAGGATTCAGCGTGTGCTCAGTATCACGATATATTGTATAACAGATTATCAGCACATGCCTAGTCCAAGCTCAGGATGTTGGGTTTCCTGTTTCTGCAGATGATAATGTGCTCAGATAAACATGACTGTTTATTTGTGTGCCATTAATACACTTCATTTACACAACATTTCAGCCTCTTCACCTGATCTGAACCTTTAAATCGACCGTCAGTTCCCTGCCAGAACCGGCACACGCGGTTCATTCACTTCCACGAATGAAACCTGAAGTTGTTTTCCTGGATGTTGTTGCTTAATGTTTGTCTACTGATTCCAGAAGCCCACAGGGCCACAGCGCTCTTCTCTTTCCAAGAGTTTCCCAAACCACTTAAGAGCTGAAAAAACCCTTCCAGTAACAAGACGTAATGTTTCAGACAGGTAGCCGTAGCCACCAAATTAAAAATGTAGGATCAACTTAATATATAACTTGCATTAACTCTCTGACTGGCTACTTGTCTTTAAGAAGCCTTCAGGAACACCGGTTAACATGCTAATTCTCACGCTAATTCATCATAACGGCCGATAAACGATCTGTTCATTTTATTTTAACACTCCATCAGCATTGGCCTTGCCAGCTTTAACGACATTCGCCTTTCCAGTTCCTTAAGAAACATCAGTTGTGTGTTTAGTGTAGGTTTGCTCATGTTAGCTGGTAATTAGCGTGAATCGAAAGAATATTCACGTAGACACAACGCAAAACTGAACTGTTCAAACTTCCATTTTAATCTTTGCTGTATTCCAGTGGAATTAGATTTTATTATAAGTGATCTTTATATCCAGATATAATTAGACGTATGCGGAGTTGTAGCTACGTAAGGTTTTGGTTACCGAAAATATTAATTTTATGCTTAAAGCATGAAATAAAATTCAGGTTGTGCCTGAGTGAAGGTGATGCCAAAATCAACACACTAGTAAATGTAATAACTGAAGGAAAATTGTTCGGTCAAATTTACGACAATTTTTTTGTCTGACATAGTAAATCGGACACGTTTTTGTCGTTTGAAGGTTTGCACTAAAGTTACGAAGCTAAGCCGAAAATTTGGAATGTTACGAAAACTACCATCTTGTACAGACAACACATTTTACGTCTTAACGATTTGCGTCTCAAAGATGTCCGTTACGTCGTTTGCTCATCAGGAAAACGTCAGGCGATTGTTTTATTTTTTGGTTTTGTTTTGTTTTTTGACGTCTGCGATTTTCAGCCATTCTTGAGTATCACGTCTGATTCAAACCCATCAGTGTTGTATGATGGCTAGCGCCCCCTAATGGTGGTGATTTTTTTTCTTGCACTCGCTGTGTTCCCTTTACGTAACTTCTCCTCTTGTGATTAACTGACATGATCTACTTTTCTGAGGCCTTGTTCAGTTGTAGAGCAAACGAATGGCTCCAGTCACGAACAGAATTACGTATTCAAACGTGTCTAAGGCTACATCCACACGACAACGGCAACGAGATTTTTTTTTTTTTTAGCGGGTAAAAAAAAATATCGCGTCCACATGGGCAACGGATCAGTAAAATATCAGGTTCATATGGCAACGCAACGCTTGCTGAAAACGATGCAATACACATGCCACACCTCTACGAGCGCTGTAAGACGGTCCCATCGGAGACACCAGAACAATAGAAGAAGTAGGACGCATGCGCATAAACCCCTTCCTCTACCCGGCGTGAATGAGTGAGTGCTGCTTGTTCTAGTCATGTGGTTGTGACGTCATCATAAACAAATCCGTTCTACTCATCCACATGATTTCGCAACGGTGCCGTTGCCAGATTTTTCCACTCTGGAAACCGTTCTCAAAAAATATCGTTTTGGGGCACCCAAAACGCCGGTGCTGTGTGGACGCCAGGCCGAAACGATAAAAAATTGTATCGGATTCACCTGAATCCGTTGCCGTGTGGACAGGGCGTCACTGTAAAAGCTGTTCAGTGACTCAAAATGATGTTACGTGGACGTCGTCTTCTGAATTAACAAAATGTTAAGAGTAACACGCGAATGTTTTGTAGACATCGTTCGGAGTCACTGTTAATTTTCTTGTTTTTTTAATCGCTTTAGATAAGTCGTAACGTTAACAGTGATTTAAAACGTCATTGTATGGACGTCGTCTTCTAAATTCACAAAATGTTAAAACGTCGTTTTTGTGCAAATGTTCTGATTCAATTAGCAGACAAACCTATTGTGAGGTTGTTGAAAGGTAATTTTGCCAGCGTTGGCTAAATTTGTGCTACTTAAACAGGATTCGTCTCTTACTTTTGGGATAATTTGATAGTTTTATATCGTTTTGCGCTGATGCTTACAGTATGTCTTGCCTCTTTTGCTACGGTTTAAAAGTGAAATTTTTGCCAAAATGCAAATCGTAAAAAGTTCAGTTTTCAACTCAGATCTATAAATATTTCCTTTACCTGTAGCTCCAAAGTAAAATTAAAAAGCAAACATTGGACACTGAACATCTTTGCTGATTTCTTTTTCCCCCTTTCACCGAACTCCTCTTTTACTTTTGTTGTCCCTCTGCCGTAATCTTATAATCTGCAGCTGCTTCTTTCCTGTCTATAGCATCAAGTTCCTGCTACGTTTAATCTCCAGCTCCAGCTTCTTTACTTTTCCTTTGCAGAGAAATTTTCATTGTGGAAAACTAACACTGCATCTTTCACTAGTTTTCTCCCTTTTCCCCCTGAAATTAGTGACAATGAGATGCTTTGCAATTCATGCAGTCTAATAATTTAAGCTTTAGCTCGTTTAGTTTTTAGCTCGTATTTGTTTGCATGTCTGTAAGAGTAAATCAGATTTATTACCTGCTATTGAAGTCATTTGTAATCATTTTCCTTCATTTTATTTTATAGCACCACTGAGTTTCAGTTGAATTATGTACATGCTAATTCGCTAATCTTCCATCTTATTTTGATGAGAAAAAAGCACCTTTCTTTCTTTCTTTCTTTCTTTCTTTCTTTCTTTCTTTCTTTCTTTCTTTCTTTCTTTCTTTCTTTCTTTCTTTCTTTAACTGCCTTGCACGTGGAGCTTGGTGAGCACGTTTGATGGTGAGGAATATGCTGGCTGGCGAAAACTAACCCTGCTTCTTTCACCTGCGACTGCAGCTTCATGACCTTGTCACAGCAGAGGTTTTCTCTTCACTAGCTCTGACTGCAACAGCAACAGTGTTAATCGCATGGACGATGGCAAGGTGTTTCAGCGTGTGCCCTCGTTCAGCCTGCCATGAACTCGCCCTCATTAGTGTGTTTTCTCTCTCTGCAGCATTCGATAACCAGGGCTTTCTTCTGACACTGGACGGAAAGCTGTAAGTCAATTTTATGTATTTTTAACTCGTATGTCACTGCATTTTGTGAATCATCAACTGGGGGAAAAATCAGGACAACTTGGTTCTTAGCCAGGATCCATCATTTTAGAAAATAATAATAAACATAAATCATTAGCTCGCTTCCTGAATAAGTGGAAGCTCCAGTTTCCCACCCAAACTGGCACAGTAACCAATGGGGCTCCAGTTCCTGATTCCAGTCTTACTGTAACTATTCAGACTGCAGTTTCAAACCAAAATGATTCTGTAAACAATCAGACCACAGGTTCTGTTCTCCAGTACTACAGGAACCAATCAGCCCATAGGTTCTGCTCTCCAATCCAGTAGTTAACCAATCAGCCCATAGGTTCTGCTCTCCAATACTACAGTAACCAATCAGCCCACAGGTTCTGCTCTCCAATCCAGCAGTTAACCAATCAGCCCATAGGTTCTGCTCTCCAATACTACAGTAACCAATCAGCCCATAGGTTCTGCTCTCCAATACTACAGTAACCAATCAGCCCACAGGTTCTGCTCTCCAATACTACAGTAACCAATCAGCCCATAGGTTCTGCTCTCCAATCCAGCAGTTAACCAATCAAACCACAGGTTCTGGTCTCCAGATTTCAGTCCCTGGCCTGAATATCCACTCTAACTAATCAGACCCCAGTTCCTGTTTCCAATGCCGTCGTAACCACTCGCAAAGTTTTCGAGGCAGATTATGTCTCCATTTGTGGAAGGATTCTAGCTTTTTGTTTTGGGACATGAATCAATGTACAGTCTATTTGGTGAAGAAAAAGATTGATAGTTCACACCTCCTGATTTTCTTTTGACTCTCCTTGTTTTGCGGCTTTTTGCCTTTAGTGTGGCCTGCTCGGAGCTTACGAGCTGTATGGTTGCATCTGAGCAGTCACAGCTAAAGTAGGTTACTTTGGACACGTCCCTTTTTTCTTACCTACCTTCACTGCTCAGGTACTGGTTCATCTTCACATCCATATAACTGTTCTCAACTTCTGAGCCAACTGTACTTTAGCATTCCTCAGCATGTTCTTGACTTGGTGGTGGTTTGGACCTTGGTTTATTCTACATCATTGTCCTTTGTGATCCTTCTGTACCTTCCTGATGGAGATGTCACTCTGGTCAGCGCTGCGCTTCATGGTTGAAGGTTCTTCTCATCCTGATCTGTCGATCAGTTCTGCTCGAACCACTGTCTTCCTGCTTCTTCCCAACATTCCAGTTGATTTGGTCCTGTGTAATGTTTTCTGCTGTCTCTGATTAATTCATTCAGATTTTCCAGCCTCATGATGGCCTGCTTTACATACACCAAGTCTTCATGTTGAGAGACTCCAGATGTAAATGCCACACATGGAAATGACTTGAGATCTTTTATGTTGTCTCATGCGCATGAATGCAACATTAGTAATAATACACCAAGCAGCCAAGTGTTCGTTTGCTATTGGTCGATTGAAAACAGGATAAGATTCCTCTCATACGGTTATAAACAAGGGTTAAAGTGGAAGGTGGTGGAACGCTCTTCGATTTCGCTCCATACATAACCTGACATTAAACCAATCAGTTGGGATAACGTGGAAGGCAAATTAAATTAGGCATCGTAATAGACCGTTTGCAGCCGAAGTGCATGTTTTAATTAGTTCCCTTAGCTAGCGGTTTTTGCACATCTAGCATCAAATGTTCATGAGGTTAGATGATGCTATAGACTAAGCTAGCTAGCTAACCTAATCACTAAACCAACATGCTAGCTATGTTTACATATAAACTCATGAACAACTTTAGACACAACAAGGTTTTAATTAAAGGTAAGATTAGTGCTAATATAATCACAAGTTTGCTAAGATGAATATGGATCGTTAACTTTTCAACAGTGTTGAATTCAAATTTATTCCTGCTGCTCAACATTGCACATCTTGTGTCCGATTACGTTACGGGCAATAAACTGGATGACGTCTTAGATTTTTTTCTGTTGAAACACAATCGAACTTTGTTTCTTTGACACAATGACCACAAGTCGAAATTAAAATAAGAATTTTTAACCTCTAAAGTTATTGAGGATGTCGAAACATCATTCCGGATTGTTCTGCTAGCTTTATCCCATGGTTATAAATGCCTTCAAATCTGAGCTAATGTTAATAGTATTATCCAGGTTTACCTGCTTAAACATGAAGAAAAAAATGAAACGCATTTCAACTTGTTCAGGACTTTGACTTGGCCATTCCAAAACATTCACTTTATTCTTCTTTAACCATTCTTTGGTAGAACGACTTGTGTGCTTAGGGTCGTTGTCTTGCTGCATGACCCACCTTCTCTTGAGATTCAGTTCATGGACAGATGTCCTGATATTTTCCTTTAGAATTCGCTGCTATCATTCAGAATTCATTGTTCCATCAATGATGGCAAGCCGTCCTGGCCCAGACGCAGCAAAACAGGCCCAAACCATGATACTACCACCACCATGTTTCACAGATGGAATAAGGTTCTTATGCTGGAATGCAGTGTTTTCCTTTCTCCAAACATAACGCTTCTCATTTAAACCAAAAAGTTCTATTTTGGTCTCATCCATCCACAAAACTTTTTTCCAATAGCCTTCTGGCTTGTCCACATGATCTTTAGTAAACTGCAAATGAGCAGGAATGTTCTTTTTGGAGAGCAGTGGCTTTCTCCTTGCAACCCTGCCATGCACACCATTGTTGTTCAGTGTTCTCCTGATGGTGGACTCATGAACATTAACATTAGCCAATGTGAGAGAGGCCTTCAGTTGCTTAGAAGTTACCCTGGGGTCCTTTGTGACCTCTCTGACTATTACACGCCTTGCTCTTGGAGTGATCTTTGTTGGTCGACCACTCCTGGGGAGGGTAACAGTGGTCTTTAATCTCCTCCATTTGTACACAGTCTGTCTGACTGTGGATTGGTGGAGTCCAAACTCTTTAGAGATGGTTTTGTAACCTTTTCCACCCTGATGAGCATCAACAACGCTTTTTCTGAGGTCCTCAGAAATCTCCTTTGTTCGTGCCATGATACACTTCCACAAACATGTGTTGTGAAGATCAGACTTTGATAGATCCCTGTTCTTTAAATAAAACAGGGTGCCCACTCACACCTGATTGTCATCCCATTGATTGAAAACACCTGACTCTAATTTCACCTTCAAATTAACTGCTCATCCTAGAGGGTCACATACTTTTGCCACTCACAGATGTGTAATATTGGCTCATTTTCCTCAATAAATAAATGGCCAAGTATAATATTTTTGTCTCATTTGTTTAACTGGGTTCTCTTTATCTACTTTTAGGACTTGTGTGAAAATCTGATGATGTTTTTGGTCATATTTATGCAGAAATATAGAAAATTCTAAAGGGTTCACAAACTTTCAAGCACCACTGTATATCGTAGCGATTTTTAAAAACCGTCCTTGTGTGAGATATTGCGCTGTTCAATAGTAAGTGTGTGTGTGTGTGGTAGGTGTGTGTTTATGTTTAACCTTGTGCGGGTGTCATTTGTGCTTATTGGAGCTGCTGTGTCCTTCCACACCGCACGCTTGTACAATAAGCAAAGCCTCACACGAGTTTAGATTTCAGTATGCACCTCGCGTCACGCTTTTCATCGTGTCTTGTGTTTAAAGTCTCCGATTTGTCATTTGAGAGAAACGCAACGCCGTCGTGCTCTCCACTTCATCAGGATGAACAAATCTGTAATTTCTCCGAGTGGGCCAAGAGTACATAAATTTATGTCAATGGATGCTTTAGTTATGTATTTTTAACATTTTATGACGCAACGTTACAAATAATGTTAATTTATTTAATGTTCTACAAATGTAGCTTTGTAGGCATTAAAAAAATTCACGCAAAAATATAATTAAATAAAAGAAGACTCTTAAAAGAAAATTTCACAACATTAAGCCTGGCACTGAATACAAAACATACATACAGAGGAAATTTTGTTTACGTCTGTGTATAGAAACCAGACTCGTGTGTACGGCTGGGCGAACTGATGACATCACATCAATATTATGATAAATGATGTCACAGTACACTTTTCCGTGTGAAGTACCGTGGCTATTGCGAAATTACTTTTAGCAATATTATTTTATTTGACAACAACAACAACCTGATTGGCTGTGTGATCTTAACATTTTGTGCTTTTTTTTATTTTTGTCGCGTTAACTTTTTAAAACGCTAGACAACTTTTTATTTTCCGCCCTTTTCACTACTAAAATCTTCAGTTTCAGCTTTTAACTAATAATACAAATGCTAATCACTATTGTTCGATGTCGCACAAATGTTTTTTGTGTTAACAACACGACATCTTATCTGTAAATTAAGTATCGTAGAAAAATATCGTGATGCGATATATTTTGGTCATATCGCCCGTCCAGTGCTGCTGAAAAAAAACCTCACCAGAAGTTGCTCTTGGCTCCGTTACGATGTAGCATGATGACGTCGCACAATACGTAACCCAGACCTGGGCATTTTACGGCCCGCGGGCCGCATCCGGCCCTTTGGTTCATTCTGACCAGCCCGCGTAAGGTTGATTAGAAATTACAAAATAAATGTATTTTCTAATTTTACCTCATGCATGGACCGAATGTGCATTGCTTTTATTTTGAAGTTGTGTTCAACAAAAACGCAATGCGCGCGATATGAACATGACATGAAATCCCACGAAACCTAATCCCGCGATAACTACTTCCGTAATTTGTCCAGACCAACCACAAACTTGTACGTCATCCTTCAAACAGTCCAGCCAATCACATCGTGTGACGTCACCAGCAGGCGCCGGAGCCCGAGCCGATCTGTAGATCTGATGCCTACACCGAATGGACTGATGATCATCTGTCAGCTGTGCTTCGCATCTCCACCTCAGACATTCAACCTGACTCTGCTGCACTCGTTAAAGACCAACAGAGACGAGATTTCTCTCACTGAACAAATAAAAAACACCAAATGAGGTGATTAGACTACAAATGTGGGCATCATTATTATAATATGATGTATCTTGTTTGATATTTGGAGTAGAAAGACAATATTGTGATGTCTTTATTGTGTTCTGGGCTGAATGTGACTGAAAAAAAAATGGTACAAACGTTCACATTTTGTTAACCATTGTTTTGGGAAATTTGATTGAATAAATGACATTTTTTGTAAGGCGACCTCGTTTTTTCCATACTCTTACCAGTCTTAGCAGCTTGTAAAAACAATGTTATTTACTGCTTTATATAAAGAAATACAATTAATATTATGCAGAATTTAGTTCAGCCTTATGGTCCGGCCCTCCACTAAATTTTCTGTTTCTCATGTGGCCCCATGGAAAAAATAATTGCCCATCCCTGACGTAACCGCATCTAATTTGCATATGTCTGATATTATTAACGTATAGTGCTGCTAGAAAAAGCGTACCGGAAGTCGCTGTTGGCTCTGAAATGTCGCTAAGATTGCGGTGTTCTCAGATGAGTGATTTTTGTTGTCGCTGAACAACAAGAATGGAGGATAGCAAAGTTGTGAGAAGTCGCTATGCTTGTTGTTAGGATTTTTAGTAGCTAAGGAAAGGAAAAAAGTTGCTAAATTTGCAACAGTGCGCCCGTCCTTCCGACCCAGCTTCCTCAGTAAACGCCATCTTGTGGTTGTTAGGTTTTTATTTTGCGGTTTATTAGCATTTCTGTCCCACAACAAAGCCATTTATTTGTTTTTTTTGTTGTTGTTGTTGTTTGTTTTTTTTACAGACTAAGTTTTGAGTCTGTTTGGTGTCTGTTTCCATTTTTGTTACTGATACGTCATTCGACTTTGAGTGAGCTTTGATCTGCTTTAATGGACTTGACTCTTCTCATGGTGGTCCAGCTAGTGCGTATCCATCCTCGCCCACTTCTATCTCAACGCTCCTGACCATCTCTCTCACACACACACACACACACACACACACACGCGCGCGCGTGCTAGATCTCTGCTCAGCCTCACCAGCTGCCCGCTCGCCTCCCTGCTCTCTGTTTATTTAAACTGCTCACATTGTGTATCACAGGTTATTAATGACTTTTACAAGAATTTCAATTTCGTTCTCCTCAGTCCCGAATCCTTCCTTTTTTTTCTTCTTCTTCTTCAGACCAGACCTGTCTTTAAACCCTCAGGAGCTGCGACACTGAATGTCGTACAGTTGAGAGTTTAAATCATCAGCTCTCAAGGGTTTGATAGTAATTTAAACACACACACACACACACACAAACCCAGCCACATTCATTCAGTCACCAAAGACCAAAATTCTCACTAATGCACACTTCATGTTTCAATTCTGTGAGCGTTATCTTAAATATTAGCGCCTCCTTTATACCCCGAGTGATTCTGCATCTGAGCAGCCTGAGAAGGAAGTGAAACAGGAAGAAGTAAAAAGATTGCTTTTGAAATGATTTTTCCTTTGATGAAGCTGATTTGTCGGCAGTAACAGTCCAACACGATGCTCGACACCGTAAACGATAAACGAGGCAAGAGTGACGCGAATTCCTTGTTTAAATGATGTACATTAATAATGATTACTGATATTCACTATACTTTTTATTCATATAATTTAAACTTTTTTTGTTTTTTTTTCTTTTTAAAAAACTAGTTTGCAAAGTTTGTAGAAATCTGTTAGTGAAATAATTATAATAAGAAAGAAAGAAAATTAAAAACACAAATAGTTGGAAGTGAAAGTTGGAAGTAATTTAAATT
Organism: Neoarius graeffei; assembly: GCF_027579695.1. Taxonomy (NCBI): domain Eukaryota; kingdom Metazoa; phylum Chordata; class Actinopteri; order Siluriformes; family Ariidae; genus Neoarius; species Neoarius graeffei. The sequence continues at coordinate 57,689,188 of NC_083591.1, read as the reverse complement.
AAATCCTATTTTATCATTGCATTGCCTAAATTTAAATTGTGGCTTTTTAAAAAAGAAAATAAATAAAAACAATCATCCATCTTTTTTATAGAATATTTGTATTTATTTTATTAATTTACTCTTTTACTTTTAAATTCATTTTTGGACTTTTAAAAAAAAATAATTCTGCATATTTTACTTTGTAAATTGTGTTATCTATTTGCTTAATTATTTTATTTATAGATGATTATTTACTTATCTTTAAGTTAGTATTTTTACTTCTTTTTACATACTGGCTTTTTAAAAATTTATTTATTAGTGAATGTTTATAGCTGAAAGTTTGATCCTGAGGTTAAATGATTACTAAATTTATAAATTTTTTTTTTTTATTTTTTAATTTTTTTGCTTGTTTTTTTTTTTTTTTTTCCTTTCCCCCCACTTCTCAGTTTCTTACTCGTATAAATGCTCCGCTGTTTGTGTGCAGCCCGGTGGATTTGGTGCAGCAGTACGGGAACCTCAGCACCGGAGCCTGTAAACCCGGCTACGCCGCCGCCAAGATGACTGCCGTCTTCCCAAAGTAAGAGCTTCTGCTTTACACCATTTACTGCCAACATTTTCCAAAAAAAAATCCCATCACTGATGAGGTAAGTTATAAATGTAGATGTAAAGTTTATCACATGATCTAAAACCAGCATGTTGGATTTACACTTCTGTGTCTCCAGCACTTGGCTCGCACACTTACTTCCTGTGTTGACAGGATGTCATGTCTGCTTACTGTCCACGCTTCGCTACTGTACCGCTCCAACATCGCATCAACATCGAACATCTGCCAAGCCACACATCACATCCAGATGTTAAGGATGTACATCATGTATATCTTTAAAATAGAAGAACAGGTTCCAGATGAGCGGGACTGTTCCCCCAGCAGCTAATCACATGCTAGGTGCTAGCATGCTAGCCTTCTTTAGCTTTTTTTTTTCTCTCCCCCATTTCTTGCACTCATAATGGCAGCACGAAAACAGTCCTGACATGAGATTATTTCCTGTAGCCCTATTCAGACAAGGTTCGTTTTATACATAGATGTGCGTAATGTCTTTCTTTTTTAAAATTTTACGGAGTATTGTAATCCGTTATTTATCACATGTTGTGTTTACTTTAACGAGGATGTGTTGGAGAAGCGACGGTTTTGGTAAGTTACTGAGATCCTGCACAGTTACAGCCTACAAACGTAACGGTAGGTCATGTGACCTACCCAAGATCAAGCGCATTGTGTGAGGCCACGCCCCCTAGACCAAGCACAGCTCATTTAGTTTGCATTAAAATGAAGTTTGTGTCATAAGCGTATCATTTTTATCATGTGATTTTATATATACATCATGAAGACCCGCCCATCTCTGCGATACATCTTTCCGAAGGAAGGAAAAGTCCGGAAAGCTAATCCTGTCCAAATAGCGTTTTATTTTCGAGCCTTTCTTCCATCCAGGGATTCTTTCCGTGGGATTTCCTGCTCTTTACCGTCGTTCCGTTTCACTCCTCAGAAGACTTTTGCTCCTAAACCGGAGTCAGTGCGTGACCTTCAAGAAGAGCCGCCGCTTCACTTCGGATTTCTCATCCCACAATGCTTCTCTTGTCATCGTTCCGCGTTGAAAGCCGTCTGTCAGTCGGTGACTGCGGAGGCGGGAATGACTCAACATCCTCGGCTTGATCTGATCTGCAGATCGCTTGATGATCCACGATGATGTCACCATCTCCATTTGTTCCTCATCTTTAGATCAGTCTTCCAGCAGCAGATCTCTATTGTAACCATGAAGCCCCCTTTTTTTTTCTTTTCTTTTTCTCATTGCAGCGCGAGCCAACAAGCGATTGTTTTGCTCAAGAGGTTCATTTTTCTCTCATCACTGAGGAATTGTTTGGAGATTAACTCTGTAAGGGTCATGTGACATCATTTCAAAGTTGGTGAAAGATCTTCCTAACTGTAGCACAGCGGCAGATTAGGAAGAGTTTTGTTTTCTTTTGGATTTTTATTTTATTTTATGATTTCCCTTTTGAACAATTTAGTTCCAGTGGAGCTAGATGGAGTTTTGAGTGAAAAGTGGGCGGAGTCTTTTGTTTATTCCTTGCAATAGGAACAGTTCTGCTTTTAATTAAGTTATGATGCTAATTTAGAGACTTTATTGAAAATCTTATTTCGATTATGTGGTCATCAGCTAGCTTTCTGAAAAATTAATTAATTGGGGTAGGATTTTGCAAAATAACTTATAAAGAAATTAAAAATACAGAAAAATATTCTGTTAGCTTTATTTAGAGGGTATTGTTTTCTTAGGCTGCTGTCTGGGGGAAAATATAAATATATATATGCAGATCGCCTAGTTTACAGTTTTGTTTTTTTACAGAATATATTTTATTAATTTCTTTATTTACTTGTAGCTATCATTTTAACCAACTGTTTATTATCTCTTTTTTTTTTTTTTAAAGTGAATTTTAGCGGAAACGGTAGCGATATGAAGTGAAATGACTTATTTATTTTTATATTTGAAACCATCCATCTCTTTCTTATCAGGGCCATGATAGGCACAAAAAAAATGTACTTAATTAATTAATTGCTTGATTCAATAAATAATTGCAGAGCTGGGGGAAGGGGGGTAATATTCAGAGAAAAAACTCTGAATTTCCGAGATTAAAGCCGTAAATTTATGAGAAAAAAAAAATTGAGACGTTTCTCTGAGATTCTAAAGTCATAAATTTGTGAGAAGTTACAAACTTACAAGAAATAAAACCCCCGTGTTTTTCCAAGTTTTGTTTCTCATAATTTTTTAAAATAAATTTGTGACTTTAATCTTAGAAATCTGATTTTTTTTTTTTCCCAGGTAAATTTATGACTCTACAATCTCAGAGAATATCTTTTTTTTTTTTTTTCCCTCATAAATTTATTGCTTTAATCTGGGAATATTATCCCCTCCCCATGTCTGTCTGTCTGTTTATTTATTTATTTCCGACAATGGCCCCAGTCGTACTTTCTTGAATCACTGAAGCGTTTAATAATGTTGTGTATCTTCTCAAAAGCATGATTTAATCTGGAACGTAACCAACAGAGAACGAATCACCAAAACTTTTAATATAAAGATTTCCCAATTTTTGTTCTGCGTCAAATTAAAGTACTTTTTAAAAAAATCTTATTCAGGAATTAAAAAATCAGAGCGAAAGTAAAAGAGACCTGTGCTACTGTTAAATCCTAAACGTCTCCACTGGCAGGTGAAGTGGAGAAATATTTCCTTCGAGTCTCTGAAACCGAGCGCAGAGTTCATTAATGGCCGAGACGTTAATGAACAGCGCCGGTGCTCTTAGCGTGTCTGTAATTAACACATGTGGAACCTCCGGGTTCTTGGAGAGACGTTTACCCTCGGGGCGAAAGTGCTGCAGGCGTTTTGAGCAGAACCCTCGGTGCCTCTGTGTATAACGATGTTTTTCAATGTCGTGTCATGTATTGGAAAATTTAAACATTCAGGGTCTGATGATCGGATCTGAGATTTATCACGATATCAGACGCCGACCGTGCTGTTCCCGTGGTCTTTATTCTATTCAGGATTTTCATTTTGGACAAATTTGAAGGGAAGTTTTTTGTTTTTTAAACGTGGTTAATAATATTTTATTGCGTTATAAATAGTTATTAATAAGTTGTTCAGTGAGAATTAGGTGAAGGTCAGTGTAAGGCTACGGTCACACTACAGCTCGCGACGCTTTGCGATGGGTTCTCGATGAAAATGAGGCGTTTGGTGGCGATGCATGGCGAGCTAAAAGTTGTGGCCGTGCTGCAGGCGAACACTTGGCCCAGTTCTTTTGAAGAGACTGGGCATTGCCGATGCCTTACTCAGTAGATTCTAACAATGCGTGACATCAGCGCCAGTCAGCCAGCGACAATCACAAACGCCTCACCTAACCGTCACCAAACATTTGCTGAATATTCATGAACCGTTCACCCAACCAGTTACGAACCTCGCTGAAAGATCACCGACTGTAAATGCACTTTTCAAGTGTCGGTGCCGATCAGGCTACATCTCGCCGCTGTGTCACCGAGGCTCCCGCGAGCATCAGGGATACGGATTAGAGTCAAATGCATCTCAAGAGGCTCAGCAAAGATTCCCCGAGCTTCGGGAAGTATTCCCAAACCCATCTGTGGATAATTACTGCTTAGTTTGCTGATGAAAACAAACATCGCCACCAAATTTCATGCATGTGTTGAATTTTTTTGTGATGTTTTTAGCCACTCATGAGGCGGCGACACGCCAAAAAACAACTCGCGAAGCTCCGAGAACATTTGCTAACGAGAACTAACGATTTTTCATCGCCAAGTATTCGCAAACCCATCACGAGCTGTAGTGTGAACAGGGCCTTAATAAAAATCACCATCTCTGTCTGAACCTCTGTCTGTCCCTCTGTCTGTCTGTGTTTCTGTCTGTCCCTCTGTCTCTGTCCCGCTGTCTGTCCCGCTGTCTGTGTTTCTGTCTGTCCCTCTGTCTCTGTCCCGCTGTCTGTCCCGCTGTCTGTGTTTCTGTCTGTCCCGCTGTCTGTCTGTTCCTCTGTCTCTGTCCCGCTGTCTGTCTGTGTTTCTGTCTGTCCCTCTGTCTCTGTCCCACTGTCTGTCTGTTCCTCTGTCTCTGTCTGTCTGTTTCTGTCTGTCCTGCTGTCTGTCTGTCTCTGTCCCGCTGTCTGTCTGTGTTTCTGTCTGTCCTGCTGTCTGTCTGTGTTTCTGTCTGTCCTGCTGTCTGTCTGTGTTTCTGTCTGTCCCGCTGTCTGTCTGTGTTTGTCTGTCCCGCTGTCGGTCTGTGTTTCTGTCTGTCCCGCTGTCTGTCTGTGTTTCTGTCTTTCCCGCTGTCTGTCTGTGTTTCTGTCTGTCCCGCTGTCTGTCTGTGTTTCTGTCTGTCCTGCTGTCTGTCTGTGTTTCTGTCTGTCCCGCTGTCTCTGTCCCGCTGTCTGTCTGTGTTTCTGTCTGTCCCGCTGTCTGTCTGTCTGTTCCTCTGTCTGTCTGTCTGTCTGTCTGTCTGTCTGTCTGTCCCGCTGTCTGTCTGTCCCTCTGTCTCTGTCCCGCTGTCTCTGTGTTTCTGTCTGTCCCTCGGTCTCTGTCCCGCTGTCTGTCTGTGTTTCTGTTGGTCTGAATTTTTCTGGTTCTATTTTGGTGTCTTTCTGTCTGTCTCTCTGTTTCTCTGTCTTTTTCTCTCCATCCATCTGTCTGTCTGTCTTTATGTTTGAAGTTCTGTGTGGTTTAGTATTTATGTATTCTACTTTAATAGTTGCATTTTAAGCAATGAACAAAAGTATTTGCCCCCTCGATGAGGAACCTATCCAGCGTACCGGTAGAATGGGTCTCCTCCTGTAATGTGGGTTAAGTCTCTGTGTTTTGATGAGGATATAACCGAATCTGCTACTTGTTTAAATAAGATTATTCTGTGCGGCTTGTTAGCCCTGGAGCTACGCCACACGCGTTTAGGTGTTTTTTTTGTTTCTCTCTCTCTCTCTCCAGTGGGATAAGTATAGCAGAAAAGGCAGAGTTAGTTAAGTTAAATCCTTGGCCTGCTCCTGGAATCCAATTTATTTTCAACACCTCCCCTTCTCTGCTTTCCCAAATTGTTTGCATTGGAGTCTTAAATCAAATGTCTCAGGTGAACTTGAGCAGGCGGTTATAAAAATACAGCCCTGGGTGAGAGATAGGCGTGAGGAAATGAGCACAATGTGCCCAGGCCTCCTGTTCAGGAACCCTTTACGACAAGCAGAGCTGTGTGTGTGTGTGTGTGTGTGTGTGTGTGTGAGAGAGAGAGAGAGGACGCACCGTTCTCGGACCCCAGTTATTTATAATGTGGGTTTGCCCGAGTCCCAAAAGCCACATGGTAATTAATCACAGTTTGTTTTGGCAAGGCCTCACAGCGTCTGTTTTTGTCAGGTGATACGAGGCGAGTGCCCAGAGTGACCGTGTCTTTCTCTCCTTCTACACTCTGGCACGTTTTCTGGCCCTTAAACAATTAATATAATAAAAAAAATCACACTTTTATCTCGCTTCTTTAGCCAGTTGCCCAGAGTCGTGTTTATCATCTCCTTTCCTTCATTTCCTGTCGTTACCCTTTGACATTTTCATTTATTCGTTTTAATTTGATCATTTTCCAATACAAGCACATCCTGTATAGAGGATCTTACACGGTTTCACAAAGATATGAAGTTTATCTTCGGGTGGTGAACATATTCACAAGTGATTGAAATGAATGAGTGAGTGATATATTTTTCAACACGAGAAGATAAACGTCATATCTTCAAACCAACGTGTGATTTTTCTTTTTATTATATCGACACATTCACAAGCAAAAAGTCCCCAAATTTATCAGAACAATTCACTCAACGTCCTCATGAGTCGCAGATAGAGATTTGCGTCCCGGTTTTGGTTCTCCATATCCCGGCTGGAGCGTGGATGAAAAACACGGGTGGCGTATTTCCCAGTAAAACACTCGTGTCTGCCGTATATAACATCAGGTATTATTCCTCATATACCACAAAACAATTACAAATTTTATTTATTAAAATATGTGTAGAGTTTGCTGTGGATTAAGAAGAAGAAGCCTTTATTTGTCGCATAAGCATTACAGCACAGTGGAATCCCCCCCCGCATACCCCAGCTTGCGAGGAAGTCGGGGTAAGAGTGCAGGGTCTGCCGTGATACAGCGCCCCCTGGAGCAGAAAATAACCCAGAACCATAACCGTCAAACAACAACCGCCGCTGTCCTGTTTCCGTTCTCACTTCCGTTATCGCAGCTGTAAACCGTCACTTCATCACCGTCCTGCTGTCTTTCTTTTTCCTGACGTTAAAGGGGCCGGCTCACTCTTCCCAGAATCCAGTTTGTTGTTTTGTTTACATATGGCCCGCTGCGTTTTGAAATCACGTGACTGTTACTCTGTTAGCTTTCTGTGGAGCGGATATACGTGGAAGCTTTGAGCAAAAATATGCCTTGTAGTTTCTTTCCGAACGAAAGCTGAACGGATCGGTCGGAAGAATTTAAAACACAGATACTTTGACAAAATATTTTCAGTTTAAGATCTGTGGTGTTGGATGTCGCTGAATTGATTTGGAATATCGTGAGCATTGAAAATGGCGACTCGCTACAACAAGGCAGAGAGGATTGTGGGAAGGGCGAGCCGGCCCCTTTAACCACAGTCACTACATGCCCCAGTACACAATCCTCCTCCTCCTCCGTCGTCTTTTCCTACAAGTTATGACACGGAAAAATCCCCAAAGCTGTAATTCATGAACTCCACATACTGTACAATCTGTCCGGCTTGGTTTGATCACAAAACAATAAAGGATTCCTGAGTCAACATTTCAGCAACTTCAGATCAGTATTCGTGCCTCCTGCTGCTGACTTTCTGAATCGAGCTGAAAAGTTCATCATCTCCGCCGGTGCCGCCGCCATGACTGAAAATCACGTGATTGCATTCGTATGCGCTGATTGGCCAAAACTCGAGCGGTGTTTGCGAACCTTACACACCGTGCTGTTTTGTTTTGTGTCCCACTTGTTTAATTTCCAATCCTTCCATACCATGACGCGGTGTGTTGCTGTGAGCCTGTAGTCCCGTTTTTTATGACTCATTTAGACAGTTCACATTCAAAACATTGGCGCGTGGCTTCTTGCAGACGAATTCACCGTCACTCACGTTTCAACCAGTCAGCGTGCAGCAATGCATCATGTGATTTCCAAAATGGCAGCGCTTCTGGAGTAGACTTGAAGTTTTCTTCTTAGTTGAAAAAAATCAACCGTTTTGGATCAATATTATCGAATAGAATAACAGGTTGGACTGAGTACTCTGTTTATTGATTCATGATCAGAATAAGGTGGTGGACTGGCTGTGGAGAGAGCAGTTTACGAAACACGGGAACCCCAGCTTTGGGGATTTTTCTGTGTCATAACTTGTAGGAAAAGAAGACCGAGGAAGATCGTGTATTGTGGCATGTAGCGACTGTGCCTTTAACGGGACTAAAAAACATCATTCGTCACATTACCAAATTGCGTAAACTCCTCTGTCCTGAAGATGTTTGAGCAGTTACGCTTTTACCTCCGAGTGTGACGCAGTGCTGACGCCGGAGACACAATTGTTACAGAAAAAAAAAAATTTTAAACTCATTTCCATACAGGAGCATCTGTGAATGAGCTGTTACTATGGAAACGATAATGTATTGTGTGCATTTATATACAACCTCGATTCCAAAAAAGTTGGGACAAAGTACAAATTGTAAATAAAAATGGAACGCAATAATTTACAAATCTCAAAAACTGATATTGTATTCACAATAGAACATAGACAACATATCAAATGTCGAAAGTGAGACATTTTGAAATTTCATGCCAAATATTGTCTCATTTGAAATTTCATGACAGCAACACATCTCAAAAAAGTTGGGACAGGGGCAATAAGAGGCTGGAAAAGTTAAAGGTACAAAAAGGAACAGCTGGAGGACCAAATTGCAACTCATTAGGTCAATTGGCAATAGGTCATTAACATGACTGGGTATAAAAAGAGCATCTTGGAGTGGCAGCGGCTCTCAGAAGTAAAGATGGGAAGAGGATCACCAATCCCCCTAATTCTGCACCGACAAATAGTGGAGCAATATCAGAAAGGAGTTCGACAGTGTAAAATTGCAAAGAGTTTGAACATATCATCATCTACAGTGCATAATATCATCAAAAGATTCAGAGAATCTGGAAGAATCTCTGTGCGTAAGGGTCAAGGCCGGAAAACCATACTGGGTGCCCGTGATCTTCGGGCCCTTAGATGGCACTGCATCACATACAGGCATGCTTCTGTATTGGAAATCACAAAATGGGCTCAGGAATATTTCCAGAGAACATTATCTGTGAACACAATTCACCATGCCATCCGCCGTCGCCAGCTAAAACTCTATAGTTCAAAGAAGAAGCCGTATCTAAACATGATCCAGAAGCGCAGACGTCTTCTCTGGGCCAAGGCTCATTTAAAATGGACTGTGGCAAAGTGGAAAACTGTTCTGTGGTCAGACGAATCAAAATGTGAAGTTCTTTATGGAAATCAGGGACGCCGTGTCATTCGGACTAAAGAGGAGAAGGACGACCCGAGTTGTTATCGGCGCTCAGTTCAGAAGCCTGCATCTCTGATGGTATGGGGTTGCATTAGTGCGTGTGGCATGGGCAGCTTGCACATCTGGAAAGACACCATCAATGCTGAAAGGTATATCCAGGTTCTAGAGCAACATATGCTCCCATCCAGACGACGTCTCTTTCAGGGAAGACCTTGCATTTTCCAACATGACAATGCCAAACCACATACTGCATCAATTACAGCATCATGGCTGTGTAGAAGAAGGGTCCGGGTACTGAACTGGCCAGCCTGCAGTCCAGATCTTTCACCCACAGAAAACATTTGGTGCATCATAAAACGGAAGATACGACAAAAAAGACCTAAGACAGTTGAGCAACTAGAATCCTACATTAGACAAGAATGGGTTAACATTCCTATCCCTAAACTTGAGCAACTTGTCTCCTCAGTCCCCAGACGTTTACAGACTGTTGTAAAGAGAAAAGGGGATGTCTCACAGTGGGAAACATGGCCTTGTCCCAACTTTTTTTTTGAGATGTGTTGTTGTCATGAAATTTAAAATCACCTAATTTTCCTCTTTAAATGATACATTTTCTCAGTTTAAACATTTGATATGTCATCTATGTTCTATTCTGAATAAAATATGGAATTCTGAAACTTCCACATCATTGCATTCCGTTTTTATTTACAATTTGTACTTTGTCCCAACTTTTTTGGAATCGAGGTTGTAAACTGATGATGATTAGAAATGCAGCCTGCTATTTTGGGAAACGAATCAACACCTTCTGACCAATCAGTCTTCAGCAGCGCTGTGGTGTGTTTGTAATCAAATCGTTATTGCCGGAATGTTTGTTCGGAGGGTTTTTGAAACCAATAAATGGCTGTCGAGTGTTAAAGTGAACGAACCGGACGGGAAGAGCTCGGGTCAGGAGGGTCACAAAAACAGACATCCATTGTGTGAGCGCGTTTTACAGAAGCTGCATGTAGAGCACGCGCATGGAACATGTCTTTAGGGGGAAAAAACCCAAAACTCTAACAGTTTCATCTGGAGAGATCCGGGCTTTTACATCCTACACAGAAACGTTTATCATTTATTAGGAGCTTGTCAGAAACATTCGTCATGAAATGGAGGGAAGAGGCAAAGTGTAAGCCTTTAGACCAGCTCTGCTTTTCAGAGCTGTTAATCTCACTCATGCTCTTCTATATTTATACTCGTTCTTCAGAGGACACGCTACTCTCGCTTTTTTTTTTTTAAGTTTTCAGTTCCTTTTAAAGTTTCCTATGAAGTTTTTCCAAATCACAATTTTTAATTTTTACCGTCTTCAAGTTGATTTCTGATTAAAAGCGCAATAGAAACTCACTTCACTAGGAAATCATGGAACTGAAACTTGAAATGAAATGCAGTTTTTAACTTTCGGGTAGTATCGGTAATCGTATGCGGCCGAGTAAAATTAAGGATTAATTTCACGAGTGACTTTGAAGTTTTGAAAATTTCAAAACTTCGAAATCATGAGTGAAATTGATCCTTAATTTTACGAGGAACCATACGATTACTTGTTTATAATATAAAGGGCCAAACTCGTACTTCGGAAGCCGTTCAAGTTCACAACATTTGTCATTCACGTTTTCTGAACCAGTCAGGGCGTGAGACGATCTTGCACGTTTGAATCAGTTTCTAAAGCGTCTTTCATCATGACACGGCGACACGACACGAGGATTTGCTAATTTTTGTAAGCGTAACCGAGCAACGGACTAGCCAATAGCGTTTCAGAAATACGGCCCCGTGTAAAGGAAAAAAGCCCTCCTTGATTGACCAATCAGAATTGAGTAATTTGGCCCTATGTGTTATAATATTTTTAACAGTTTCTTTTGTTGCGTCGTCGATTCAAACAGACGACAGAAAATGTCATGAGTAGAGTTTTATGATTTTAGGAAATATGAACATTTCCTCACAGAAGTTTGGCTTTGTATACGTTACAAGTTTAAAAAAAAATTCAACCTAGGTGGTAATTTTATTTATTTATTTATTTATATTTTGGACCGCTGTTAAAATTTTGACCCTAGTTCATAATTTCCAACCTCTGAAAAATTTTAGATTATCTCAGATTCTTAAAAGGAATTTTCCATCACTACTTCTGTCTCTCTTTCAGTCTGCACCTACCGAGTATTTCCTCTCATCTCTCAACCTATTCCTGTCCATCTAATTAGCTTTTTTTTTTTCCCCATACTTAACCAGGATTCGAACTCGGAACCTTCTGGTTCTTTACCCAACACCTGAACCAGTAGACCAGCAAAGATTGCGATTGAAGTAATGATGTCTCATATCATCTGTAGCCGCTTTATCCTGTTCTACAGGGTCGCAGGCGAGCTGGAGCCTATCCCAGCTGACTACGGCCGAAAGGCGGGGTACACCCTGGACAAGTCGTCAGGTCATCACAGGGCTGACACATAGACACAGACAACCATTCACACTCACATTCACACCTACGCTCAATTTATGGCCCTTTTCCACTACCCTTTTTCAGCTCGCTTCAGCTCACTTCAGCCCGACACGGCTCGCATTTCGACTACCTCAGAACAGCACGACTGAGCTCGCTTCAGCCCTGCTTAGCACCCAAAACTCGCACGGTTTTGGAGTGGGGCTGAAGCGAGCCAAACCGAGCTGAGTGAGGCTGGGGGCGTGAGCAGACACTCCCCTGTGCACTGATTGGTGAGGAGGAGTGTCCTCACATGCCCACACACGCCCCGCGAGCACGCTGGGATCTGTAAACACCGCAAACCCGGAAGAAGAAGAATTACGAGAATTTCTGAAGCCTTATGCGCCTCGCCTCATCTATACGCTCTTGCCAGTATCTGTTGGCGTTGTCGGTGACAACAAGCCACAGCACCAAGACCAGCAACACTAACGACTCCATGTCCTCCATGTTTATTGTTTACTATCCGGGTCGTGAGACTACCGCTTAAAAGGTCACTGATGTCACTGTTTGCGCCGCTTAACGACATCACGTGACGTCCACCCACTTTTGCTAACTCCACCCAATGTGTCCACCCACTTCCAGTCAGCACGGTTCAGCGTGGTTGTAGTCGAAATGCAACTCCAACAGCCCCGCTCAGCCCGACTCAGCTCGACACGGCTCAGCCCGACTCGGCCGCGTTTGTAGTGGAAAAGCGGCATTAGAGCCACCAGTTAACCTAACCTGCATGTCTTTGGACTGTGGGGGAAACCGGAGCACCCGGAGGAAACCCACGCGGACACGGGGAGAACATGCAAACTCCGCACAGAAAGGCCCTCGCCGGCCCCGGGGCTCGAACCCGGACCTTCTTGCTGTGAGGCGACAGCGCTAACCACTACACCACCGTGCCGCCGGAAGTAATGATATATATTTTGAATTTATTAATGCAATTAGAGCAAATTATGAACTGGGTTAAAAATTCCACCTGACCTACAATTCTGACCTGGAACATGTGCGTTCTCGAGCAAGCTAGCTAGAGAACGAACTGCAAATCAGACGTCTGTTTGTGTAATACCATGACAACCAGCATTAAACTAAAGTGACTAAAGATAAACACACCCACTAGCAGGGATGGTTTTATTTAAACAAAACAAAAACTAAATAAAAGAAGCATTCTCTGATTTGTCCTTCTAGCGGTAAAATCCAGCCACAGTGTTATTTCTTTATTATCAGTCCAAACAGAACACTACAACCACTGGCTTTGTTTTTTGTTTTTTTTGTGTTTTTTTTTTTTTCTAAAAATGAGGCTGATGGAAACCACTCACATTCCCCTTCAAATCAAACCTGAATTTCACAGACTGAATAAACGTAGCGGTATTTTCTGATTACTGTCCCAGTTTTAAATCCAGAGCAGAACTACAGACAGAAAGACGAGGTTATCTGACTGGAAGAAAAGCAGGAAATGAATGTAAAATGGAAATCCGATTTGGAAACTGGACCAGTGCCAGTAATCACACTGGACTGTGTGCACACCCTGGGCGTGATTGACTCAAACACTTCCTGAAAATTTCCTATTTGTGTTGCTTTAAAACTTCTGGAAAGCGTAATGTGCCGGGGATAAAGGATAGGAGAGGGGACGCGGGTCAGAGGTGGACGCATCCATCCCGTGCTGGGTTTCCAGGAGCAGAGAGAATTGTGCGTGTGTGATTGATTTAACTTCAACTTCACCGCTTAAACCCTGACCAGAGGGTCACAGCAGAGACGAGTCAGGAACGCGAGCCTCTAACGAACGAGCGCTAAAGCGTTAAAGACTCCAAGCGTCTGGCCTGAGAAGCAGCGTTTATTACAGATTACAGGAAAAGACCTGTCGTCATGACAACAGCAAAACTTCAATTAAATTGATGAGATATTGGAATCTTTTACCTTTTAGTGCAAAGGTTTGCATTCTGCTGCCCAAAATCAAGACGAAGTCGTTAAATTTATTCCTGTGAAGCGGTTTTCTTTTGAGTTTGCAAACCAGGAAGGATTGTGGGATCATTTTTTGGGGGCGGGGCTCATATCATCACGTTTACTTGTTTTTTGTAATGTTTTCAGTGCAAGCACTCACACAGTCACTCAGCAGAAAAAAAAAAACAATTCACTGAAGGGGAAAGGACGCTGGACATGAAAGTTGACCTCGGGTTTATGAACCAATAGAAAGCGAGTGGGCGGGGCTGCGCTCTCCGAGTGCACAGGATAGTTCGCTGAATGCACAGTGCTGTTCTTCATTCACACTGTTAGCATGTAGCCGTATCATCCACACATGTACACTATAACTTTTTTTTTTCCCCTCCTCTGTGCTTGTTAGTATTTTTCTTGTTCGCAGTGTTGGCACCTCTGGTGCAAAATTCAGGGCGGAGTCAATGCAAATACATTTAATGAGGGTGATTTACTAAGAGGTGGGAACTCATTTCAAGGAAAACGATTGTATGTGAATTTAATACCACTGATGTGCTGGTATTAAAGCTAGACGGCCTTTTGATTTTAATAAAACCGGTGAAACTTAGTTGCGTCTGAAATGTGGTGATTGTGATATCTGTTTATTTCTGTAATATCTCACAAAATATCAGGCCATTCTGTGGCTGGGAAGTTATTTAATTTGAGAGGATTAAAGCAAATAATGTGCATGAAATCGCTCGCTTGGCGCAGTCAAGCAGACAGAGGAAGTCCGTGTGCGCATGCGCAGGTTTACCTTCTTCTTCTTCTTTTGGGTTTTACAGCAGCTGGCATCCACAGTGTTGCATTACTGCCATCTACAGGTTTACCTTTGAGCGTGCACTGACAGTTCCATCATTCTGTCGCTAAACGAACAGCTGATCACACCGAGGTGCTCACTGAGCGCCCATATTTATTAGTTTCGTCCTGCGTTTCCTTTCCTTCGTATACAACATAACGTCTTTTCTTCTCGCTTTCTTTCCGTTACTGTAGTCGCTCTTTCACGTTTCATTCACACATTCACGTCCTCCATTTTTCTCTCCTCTTTCAAATTTGTATCCCACAATGCCTTGTGTGAACAGGGAAAGCCCACCATATGATGCATGATGTAGTATCTTGTATTGGGTCATGGTGAAGCAGGAAAAAATAGTGGAGAATTTAGGGCCACGTGGAGATAAATTTATTAATTGATCTGTTAGGAAAAAAACTAATAAAATTGTAAGTCTGTGATTCAAATTCAGTAGCTTTCAGTCACTAAACAAAAATAATTGGGTGTCGGGAAAATTCTTTTTATGACCTACAGTTGAAAAATCTGAAAGGCAGTCTACTATTGATTTGCATAAGACAGTTTTACTCTCTAAAGACCACAAATTTATTGAAGTTAATGAATACTTTTGGTTATGAATTTTCTGAAAATGTAGCACAGTGTTCTCACGGAGCCGTGGAAGATTCAGCGTAGCTTTATATTCTGCATTTGTGTTACTAAAATGTCCTGTAATTAAGTGTAAAATGATGTCATATCCATCACCTACGTTCTGACGTCTTGTTTTCCCTCCTTACAGGTTTGTTAAGTCGGCACCGATGTTCCTCAACCGTAACTTTAAACGTTTAGCGAAGATCAGTAACTATTTACCTCCATTTGGGTTGAAAACACAAGGTATGCAACTTTTTATTATTATTCTTCCTATTATTATTATTATTATTATTATTATTATTTGTTGTCTCCTTGTATGGTGGCTACATGAGCCATGAGAATGTATCCGCTTTATTTAGACTTGGACTTACTAGTGTAATAGAATTTAATCCAAAAATGGAGCAGAGCAGCCGAGGATCCAAAGAAAATTGGGAGGGAAAGGAAAGAAAAATAAATAAATAAATTTTATATATATATAAATAAATAGAAACCAAAAGGATGACGATGCTGAAAGGGGTAATGAAGAATCAAAACGAATGCTACCATTTAGCAAGAATAGTGTCACGCTACCCGGGAGCACAAGCTCAATTGTATTTTCAGCCAAAATTTTTTTCTTATTATTTATTTATTTTTTATAGCAATGTTTATTTTGTCGAATGAGCCGCTCGAAGAGCTCCATATGTGAGGTTAAGCAACGCAGACCGTCATCTTTCCATCATCAAAGCACAAGAATGTTTGACCTTAAAATGTCCCTGCTGAAGAATGGCGCTATTGTGGCAGTTCCTTTCTACCTCCATGGGTCGAGGTAACGCTGTATAAATCCATAGACTCGCCGTGATGGTTAGCGCAAATGCACTTTTTATCGCCATCCACAGCTGCTTGAAAATCTCTGATTAGATCCGATCTAAAAAAGATTTGAGCGCTCTGTCACATTTTCCAGCTCTGGCACACGACCCGAGGTGAGCGTAAGGCTCTAGCCATGTCTGCATTCATGCAGGCTTTGTAAAGAGAGCGTCCCGTGTTTACATTACCGCGGGTTTGTCTTTTCTCCGTGCATCGTGGGGGCAGCGTACTTTTCCTTTGAGCTTTATTCACTCGGAGATGTGATACGTGTGGGTCGTGAATAGAGGACCACAAAGCACTCGGGTATGAGAGCACAGATAAAAATAGATACTGCTTCACTGCCAGTTTTAGCGTAAACGGTTTCTTTTATCCACCCACGCCTGTGATTTCTGCTCCCAAGTGAAAACATATCCTCAGGTAACTGGAGTCAGGTGAAAGGGAAGGAGAAAGTGTTGGAAATTTAGACCAGCCAAAAAAAAGCTCGAGTCTGTTGGCTCGATTTTGGGAAACATGACAAAAATATCACAGCGCAGTGCTGGAGGAGATTTTCACAATCGGCGACATGGATTCTGTCTGTGCCGAGATGGTTTTAAAGTTGAAACACGTTAAAAAAAACAACAGCAGCAAATCAGTGGTGGAAAAATAACGACATGATGACGACATCTTTATTTAAAATGTTATGAAAATTCTTTTTTTTTTACAGACACTTTAAAGATGAAGGAATCTACACTTCCTCCAAATGTAGTCCATCAATCAAGACTTTTTTTTTTTAGTTCATAGATGTGTTTAAATGTTATGGAACATCCACAAAACAAGTTAGTTCGTGTTCTTGGTTACATTATAGCAGCTACAGTGGTGCTTGAAAGTTTGTGAACCCTTTAGAATTTTCTATATTTCTGCATAAATATGACCAAAAACAACATCAGATTTTCACACAAGTCTTAAAAGTAGATAAAGAGAACCCAGTTAAACAAATGAGACAAAAATATTATACTTGGTCATTTATTTATTGAGGAAAATGATCCAATATTACATTATCTGTGAGTGGCAAAAGTATGTGAACCTTTGCTTTCAGTGTCTGGTGTGACCCCCTTGTGCAGCAATAACTGCAACTAAACGTTTGTGGTAACTGTTGATCAGTCCTGCACACCGGCTTGGAGGAATTTTAGCCCGTTCCTCCATACAGAACAGCTTCAACTCTGGGATGTTGGTGGGTTTCCTCACATGAACTGCTCGCTTCAGGTCCTTCCACAACATTTCAATTGGCTTAAGGTCAGGACTTTGACTTGGCCATTCCAAAACATTACCTTTATTCTTCTTTAACCATTCTTTGGTAGAACGACTTGTGTGCTTAGGGTCGTTGTCTTGCTGCATGACCCACCTTCTCTTGAGATTCAGTTCATGGACAGATGTCCTGACATTTTCCTTTAGAATTCGCTGGTATAATTCAGAATTCATTGTTCCATCAATGATGGCAAGCCGTCCTGGCCCAGATGCAGCAAAACAGGCCCAAACCATGATACTACCACCACCATGTTTCACAGATGGAATAAGGTTCTTATGCTGGAATGCAGTGTTTTCCTTTCTCCAAACGTAACGCTTCTCATTTAAACCAAAAAGTTCTATTTTGGTCTCATCCGTCCAAAAAACATTTTTCCAATAGCCTTCTGGCTTGTCCACATGATCTTTAGCAAACTGCAGATGAGCAGCAATTTTCTTTTTGGAGAGCAGTGGCTTTCTCCTTGCAACCCTGCCGTGCACACCATTGTTGTTCAGTGTTCTCCTGATGGTGGACTCATGAACATTAACATTAGCCAATGTGAGAGAGGCCTTCAGTTGCTTAGAAGTTACCCTGGGGTCCTTTGTGACCTCGCCGACTATTACACGCCTTGCTCTTGGTGTGATCTTTGTTGGTCGACCACTCCTGGGGAGGGTAACAATGGTCTTGAATTTCCTCCATTTGTACACAATCTGTCTGACTGTGGATTGGTGGAGTCCAAACTCTTTAGAGATGGTTTTGTAACCTTTTCCAGCCTGATGAGCATCAACAACGCTTTTTCTGAGGTCCTCAGAAATCTCCTTTGTTCGTGCCATGATACACTTCCACAAACACGTGTTGTGAAGATCAGACTTTGATAGATCCCTGTTCTTTAAATAAAACAGGGTGCCCACTCACACCTGATTGTCATCCCATTGATTGAAAACACCTGACTCTAATTTCACCTTCAAATTAACTGCTAATCCTAGAGAGTCACATACTTTTGCCACTCACAGATATGTAATATTGGATCATTTTCCTCAATAAATAAATGACCAAGTATAATATTTTTGTCTCATTTGTTTAACTGGGTTCTCTTTATCTACTTTTAGGACTTGTGTGAAAATCTGATGATGTTTTAGGTCATATTTATACAGAAATATAGAAAATTCCTAAAGGGTTCACAAACTTTCAAGCACCACTATATAAGCATCCAGTCCCTCATTACCCTCTCTGTTTTTCTGTCTTGAAGTAAATCGTGTGTAGATGTGAGGACTTTCTCTAGAGAAACCTGTGAAATCCTTCAGGATAAGCGGTTATGGATAATGGATGGATGGACTTGTTTATTGCTACACAGCTTTTTTTTCTCCCTCATTATAATGCTATCGCTGTTACATTTACACTTTTTGTTTATCAATTCGGTAATCATATCGTTTAATTCCTTCACTTTGTCTCAGATAATTTTTCCTCTCTTAGTATCACGGTGTTGCTCAAATTTTAAATTTGACTTATTTTTCAGTTTAACAATTAATATTTAGGACTTTCGTAGAATATGTACATTTAGCGTTTATATCCAGTGAAGAGTCATATTTGTGGAAACTCTATTAAATTATTATTATTATTAAGTTAACAAGCCAAAAAAATCGCAGCTTGTTACTGAGAAACTGTAAAAGCGTAAACTCTTCTGACTCTTAGAAAGCACTGACGCTGGAGACTCCTTCCCTCGGTTACTGTCGCACTCCAGTTTGCGATGCTTTGCGAAAGGTTTTTGATGGAAGTGAGGCGTTTGGTGGTGAAGCTTTCCCGAGCTTCAGGAAGTTTTCCCCAAAACCATTTGCAAGTATCCGCTGCTTAGTTTGCTGACGAAAACATCGCCACCATTTGCAATTTTTCGCGACGTTTTTGGCCACTCAAGAGGCGGAGACTCGCCAAAAAACAACTCGCGAAGCTCAGAGAACATTCGCTGGGCATCACACGATCAGTGGCGATGCTACCAATTTTTCATCGCGAAGTATTCGCTAACCCATCCCGAGCTGTGGTGTGAGCACAGCCTTACAGATCAGTAATTCCACACATTTCTTTATTTGTTTTTTCGCTGTTTTATGATGGTAAGGTATCAGAGTGCGTGCATTAATGCAGCTCTTTCGCATGACTTTGCATATCGCACAAGTGTTTTCAGTCCCTCGAAGATGAGTCACGTTGAGCAGCCTGGAGTGGACTACCGAGATGTTTTAGAGGTGGTCAGGGTGGGTTTTTTTTGCTTGTGTACTGAATAGACACGTGCTTTTTGATGACTCATTCTCCAAGCAGCTGAAACAGCATGATTATTTACAGCATGATCATTCAAACTTTTTGAAGTGGGGGAAATTCTCTCCACACCAATTTCCCACAAAGTGTTTTTGCGTGAAGTCCAGGCTTTTCCCTCCGTAACTAACGGTCTGATGTATCCTGAAGGTGAGGGGTTCGTTCGTTCAAACTCCCCGCAGAGATGCTTGGATGAAGTGTTTATCCCATTATGTGAAAATGATTAGTATCCTGTCCGTCGTTTTCGCAGTTTTTGTCTGAGGAACCTGCGGCAGTCGTTGTTTTGCCCCTCCTCGATGTCGGTGTGGTCCTCACGCTGTTTACACTTCAGACTCGGTGATGCTTGATGGCAGCTGTCGACAATTTATCCAAACACTGACTGCTGGCATTGGCTTCGACTCCTCCTTCGAATCATTCACCCTCGCTGTGGTTCTTCTGGGATTCCGTACAGCAGGAATTCTGACGCTGAGAACCGAAGCGAGATTCGCACGTGTTAATATCTTTCGGAATGTTTCATTTCGTCTCAGTAAGGCTGATCCACGTCAGCCAGCGCCGTGATGGGTAGTCATTCATTACTCTGATAACCACACAGCGCTTTCGGAACAGTGGAATGGAGTTTAAGTTTACCAGCGATGTCTTCAAGACGGAGAATTTCAGTGTCGTATTGAGATCATTTTGTTGTTACGTTTTTGTCAAAGGTTGTAGCGTATTTTTAGGATGATGATGATGATGATGTGACTGCTGAAATGAGTTTTGCTGAAATCCCCCCCTCCCCCATGCATAGTCCTGCGATGCCATAAAGGGTTTGATGAATAATCATCACGCCACCTTTGTTTCCATTGCTGAGAAGTCACATGTTTCCAGAGATATCGGAAGGCGATACACGACGTGTTCTCACTGTAAACGTTCTACATGGGCATCAGAAGAATGCTCACTATGACCAAACATCTCGATAAATTTAGATTGCGTGTCTCGCACTCGGTGTGTCTAAGAGCATTAAATTGCAGACTTTGTCACAGGAATGCTCTTTGTTTAAAAACGGCATTCCTCTGTTACAGGCTGGTTTTTCCATCACTGAGATTCCGCTCGCTAATAAAGCTTCCAGTGGCTCCCGCTTTGGCTCGACAGCACAGCCGTCTCTCTCCATCAGGGCGTCTGCGAGCGCTGCATGTTTGATATTAGAAAAGTATGCAGTCGGTTTGTTGCATTCATGCGATTGTCCTCCTGTTTCTCTTTGCAGAAAGAATCATAGACACAATATTAACTGATACAAAGTCTTACGGACTGAGTCCTGAACTTGAAAGGTAAGTGGAAGAGGTCAAGTCCCAAAGCCTATGAAACAATTTACAGAAATGTTATTTCAACTGTTGTGAATAAACAATAAGGGATGATTTTTTTTTTTTAAAGCAGGAGTAAGCAGAGGTTTGTAGTACCGTATAACCATGACTGTTGCTAATTTGGTTCAGTTTTTCGCCATCCTTGCCCAGTTGTATGGTGATTAAAAACTTTTAAATTAAATTTTAAACCTGTTTCCATCCAGACTTGCACCTATTAACACCCACTTTCAGTACAGACACATAAAGCCAAAGCTCTGTTTTCTTTACTTTCCTCAAGCAATAGCTTAAATCTTCACTATTTGTCCTAATAGATTCAAGAACGTTAACAAATGCACAAGCTTCCTTATGCAATGAAATTATCATTAGGCGAGTTTCTGTTGCAGTTTTCAAAATAGAAGTGATTTATTTTGTAAAGGGATCTTCCAGTGGATTTACTCTTAAACTTATGTTAAGTAACACTACGTTCAGACTGCGACCTGAAACGACCCATATCCGATTTGTTGTGAAATCCGATTTTTTTGTTAGGCCGTTCACATTACCAATTATATGAGACTTGTATGCGATCTCCAATATGAACGGAAAACGACCCAAAAGTGTCCCGCATGCGCAAATTGACACGTAATATAAGCACATCTACGTAATACGTAAAAAAAAAAAGCGCACTCTTCAAGTTTGCAAGTAAAGCATGGAGATGAGGCGAGACCTGGCGATGTGGTTTTTGTGGGCAGCAGACTAATGAGACCGAAGGTGTCAAATTACTGGAAATTTCCAGAACAATCTTATAATCTTGTAATACAGGATGGTTTAACATCCAGGTCCCTACCAAATCCACCATTAGCTTCAGTGCTTAATTTGTAAAGTGGGAGGTCCCGGAGCGCAGAGGATGAGTGGCTCCGGTGTGAAAAAAAAAGAAGAAGGGGGGCGCTTCTGGGCATGTATTGTAATAACACTGCAAATTAAGTTCATCTGCGAAAAACCCCGCTGACACTCTGCACTTGAGATAGGGACAGTGTTGATCGCGGCCAAGAGGCCCTTCAGTTCATCTGGGATGAATTCTCCATTACGTTCCCTGAATTCCCTGATGACATGTCGTGGGTCATTGATGCAAAACAGCTGGCAGAGCGCTTCCACTTCTTTTTCCCCGAACAGCGCGTCTTCCTCCCGCGGCCACGGAAGTGTGCACCCTCCTTTTCCGTAATATACAAACAGATATTTTGTGGATGTCGTTTCATGAGAGAAATCACCAACAAGACAGATATCAAAATCAGACATTAACACTAAATAAACTTGCATTTATTTAATTATTATTTTTTATTTTGTTACATAGGCAAGAGAGGTGGCGGATCACCGGATCCAGTGTAAATAGCTGCCGGAGCCAACGTCCGAGGTTCCGGAGCGCGCTCCGGCTTGCTCCCCCTCAAATTAAGCCCTGATTAGCTTGATCAATTCTATAAAAGTCTATTTAAATTCTGAAAACTGTACAAATGTTGTTGTTTTCCACCAAAGAGGCGGGATTAGCCAACGCAGAATAGTGACGTTTGTCTCTTGTTGATGACGTGTAGGTCGCATGAATGCAACCTGTCCGGTCAGACTGCAGTCGCATGTGAAAATAACGGATATGCATCGGATTTAGGACCACATATCCAAGCGGCCTGGGTCGCATGTGAAAAAATCGGATCTGTGTTGTTCAGATTGTCAATAACAAATCGGATACAGGTCGCATATGGGCAAAAAAATTGGATATGGGTCGTTTCAGGGTGCAGTCTGAACGGAGTCTAAAAGTATTCGTAGATTTCAACAGTCAAACTTTCATTTTCGGAGACCAAATAGCGTTCTAGAAAAATTGTTTATTAAAATACCAGACGGGCCTCCTGCGGAAGTGACGTATTGGATGACGTGGCGTAGTGGAGGCTTGGAGCAACTCGGCTGTTTATATCCTCCTCTTACATCGTGGTTTTGCTTGTAGAGTTCGAACGAATCATCTCATGAGACGCTTTCATCTCCCAACAAAGAACACTGGATAACCTTGTCTTGGAAGCCAACTGTCTCTGTCTGGATTCGACGCTAACTGGTTCATCTGTTTGCACAGCAACATCCCTCTTTCCAGTCAGTTCACACTCCGAGCACATAAATGAAACTGAAACTACCGTGAAATAAAACTTGGGAAATTTCAAATGAGTGAGTTTCATGCAAAATGTTCTGAGTGATTCTCTTATCTGGAGTGGAGTCGACCTGAAGCTCAATCGAATGCTCCGTCTCTTGATCCGTCAGTGATTGTTCTTTAACGTCTGTGTTTTCTTTGTTACCCGTATTTTCTGAAGAGCCTACGATGCATCGGAATACCGATTATAATTCACCAGGTAAGACACCGATAATATACTACAAAGAATCATGGTAGAACCAAGTCGAAACTGACCTCCCGGTTCCGCTCAACACTGCATCGGCGGACTTTTGGAGCTGAATGATGGGCAAATATTGTTGGCACGGTATCATCATTTATCTTTTTATTCTGGAAGTTCCCATTAATCTTGCCACTAATTCCATCAATTCATCGAAACAGGCGGACCACGGTGGTGTAGTGGTTAGCACTGTCGCCTCACAGCAAGAAGGTCCGGGTTCGAGCCCCGTGGCCGGCGAGGGCCTTTCTGTGTGGAGTTTGCATGTTCTCCCCGTGTCTGCGTGGGTTTCCTCCGGGTGCTCCGGTTTCCCCCACAGTCCAAAGACATGCAGGTTAGGTTAACTGGTGACTCTAAATTGAGCGTAGGTGTGAATGTGAGTGTGAATGGTTGTCTGTGTCTATGTGTCAGCCCTGTGATGACCTGGCGACTTGTCCAGGGTGAACCCCGCCTTTCGCCCGTAGTCAGCTGGGATAGGATCCAGCTCGCCTGCGACCCTGTAGAACAGGATAAAGTGGCTACAGATAATGAGATGAGGATGATTCAAAATGTTCGGAGCAGAAGTGGGGCACTGCAGACAGATTGTTTTGAGGCCTTCTGATGGCATGAATCCATTTCTTGTGACTAGTTGGACGCTTCTGGCCAGGTAAGCAGTGAAAAGCTATCTTCTTGTCCTTTTTAGCATCGTTTTGGCATTTATATGCTGCGTAATGAGGCATACTTTATTTAAAAACCTATAAATTCGGTAAAAATACTTGTAAAACTAACAAAACCACGATGTAAGTGGAGGATATAAACAGCCGAGTTGCTCCAAGCTTCAACTACGCCACATCATCCAATACGTCACTTCCACAGGAGGCCCATCTGGTATTTTAATAAACGTTAATTTTTCTAGAACACTAGCTATTTGATCTCTGAAAATGAAAGTTTGACTGTTGAAAGCTATGAATACTTTTACTTAACATAAGTTTAAGCGTAAATCCGCTGGAGGATCCCTTTAAAAATAAAAAGTTGACAAAGTACAGTTGCTGACAGTCTGTGCTTCCATTGAGTCGTGTTTTGCAATAAAAGCTGATTTTTCTCCTCTTGAGCGAGTCATTCCAATTAAACATGGCAACGGATCGCCAAGACCTGATAAATCATGGCATGGTGATTTTCATTGGTTTTGTTCCTCTTTGTGTCATGTCATGTGACTTAAATGTAAAAAAATGTTTTTCCATTTCAGTTTTGAGAAATATCGCTTTGTTGAATCATCTGAAACTTCATGTGAGCGTATAAACTTTGTTGCAGAATTTGGACATTTTTTCGAAATTCACGGGTTTTTTTAATTTGCAATTTCGCATTAAGCAGGTTAGTGCAAACTTGCTGACTGATGCCTCAGTAGATCAACAATAACACGTGAAGTCACAAAGATTTTTTAAAAAATCATTAAAATGTTATCGGGATAACAAACAAATTGCACGCACATTTGTTGTATTTTCTGTCGGCCAGTTTATTGTAATGCTGAATTATCTGAGCTGTGAAATCTCTGATCTGATCACAAATTCATTCAAACTCCACCCCTTTTAACAATTACAAGCTATCCTGTATGCCGACAGTCAAAACTGTAATTTGCGACGTTGATCAGCGCCAAACTCGTAATCTCAAACCTTATTATTATAGTATTTATTCACACCTCACACACAGGGGTACGGAGTAAAACATTACAGGGGTCTCTGATCTGATCATGTTTGTCTGGTTTCCCTTTGTAGATTGAGTTGTAAAAGATGCATAATAGTGGGTAATGGTGGAATCCTGGCCAATAAGTCTCTGGGCTCTCATATTGATGAATACGACATTGTCGTGAGGTGAGTATTTACACACAGCACAACCTAGAAAAACGTTTACAGTCTGGGTGTGTGGTGTAATTATTTAACCCTCCCCAAAAAAAGATCCTTACTATGTGATCGTGCTCCTGATTGTAATCGGAAAGATCTGGCTGCTGGTGATTTTAATGAAATCCTAATTGAAAAGATGTGGTTGGTAGGAATTTTTTTTTAACTTTTGTTTTTCCACTCTGTCTTCATACTGTACATCTGAGAACCATGGATATGTTTCTGTCTAGAGATGGCACAATACCACTTTTCAGATAACGATACAGAAACTGAAATATCAGTATGAAGTATAAACCGATGATACCGTCTGAATTTTATTGGTAAAAACATGAAAAACCACAGCTTTTTATTTTGTTAAACTCTCTTTCACTTACATTGCAAATAAGATAAATCTAAACTCAATCCAAGCAAAAAAACAACAAAAAAAAACAACCCAAGTCTCTTTGTATGTAAATGTTCCCAGTTCCAAAAAAAAAAATCTTTTCCAGTTCCAGTCTTTTCCATCTGGTTTCAGGATCAGACTGAATTAGTTCTATTTTTCTCCAATATCCGATCTACTCTTTTTTTCTTCTTTTTTCCTTTTCTCCCCCCCTCCTCCTCTCGTATTCAGCAGAACACTGGGTATCAGATTGGTGCTTTCTCTTTTTCTATATAATATGCATAAGTTTTTTGAAATGTACAGTATTTCCCAATCTCTGGATCTTCTTTTCAGGTTAAATGAGGCTCCGGTGAGCGGGTATACCCGGGACGTTGGTACCAAAACCACCATGAGAATAACCTACCCCGAGGGAGCCTTCCAGAAGCCTGAACGTTATGAGAAAGACTCTCTGTTCGTCTTCTCAGCATTCAAACCTCTCGACTTTAAATGGCTGAGGCACATGATCTCTCGAGAGAAACTGGTGAGCACGAGTTTTATGACAGTACTTGAATGTGTTTATCTGGTTTAAGATGAGATACCTTATTTTCCACCAACAAGCTGAACTGGTACATGATCAGATTCCTAATTTGTAAAAAGCAAACAAACAAGGTTTTACTTTTAATTTTGGTGACGTACCTGTTATCATCGGGAATCTGTATAGTCGATACACGACTCAAGGGTCCCATCAGTGTTCATTATGACTACAATGTCTATAATAAAATATTTGCGCATACGGACAGCTATAAAGTGACAAGATGCAAAAAACTTTCCAGCTTTTCAGACATTTGTTCACATGTGCTGATATCAGGATATTATTGGATCATGAATTTATTTAAAGAAAACTTCAAGTTAGGTTGTATAACTGTTTTAACAGCCTGCGTGATCACGCACATTCTGACGTTTGATTTTCTTTCTCTATTGACTACAAAAATTTGGAATATTCTTTCTGATAAACTGAATTTAAACATGAACAATCTTCAATCTTTTAAATATACCATGTTGAATCATTATTTTTCTGTTTTAAATAATTATGACTGTAACGACCCTCGCACTTTTAAATCTATCGGTCTGAAATGTAATTTCATCCGTAGTCCTTCATGTCCTGCCTTATGTTGTTGGTAGATAACTTTTGTTTGATATCTGTCTATCTGAATACTGTGGGCCCACAGTAATTGGCTAACACTGTTGTGGTCACCCTCATACATACATATATATGGTGAAATACCGTGACCGAGGTCTTGAAAGTACTGAGCGAGGCCCTCTGGGTCGAGGTCAGTATTCAAGGCCGAGGTCACGGTATTTCACCATACGGACCGACCTTAAGCTGGTAAATAATATATTTAATTTTTTTTCTTTACCAAATTCTAACAGAAAACGAGAGCACCCGAAAGGGAAAACCAAACCGAGCCGCCATTTTAAATCCTCATTCACGGCTGTAATGCAAATGGCTTCCTCCTCGGTATACAAGTGCACTTCCATGGCAGGAAAAAACTACATTTTGCCGCCTATGTAGCCCCTATTTATACAAATAGGAGTCATTCAGGATTCAGCCATGTTTTTGCTCGGCGTTAGCAACAGTTAGAGGTTTTTATCTTTCTCCTGAAATGTTTTCTTTTATTTCTTCTTCCTCAGGGGAGTAAAACTCGCTTTCGCTGTGAACACTGTCGTTATCACTATCCATGCTGTAAAATTAATGCTGTTCTCCTGAGAAATGCTGGCAAACATTTATAAGATTTTTGATAATCTTATAAATAAATCTTATAAAAAAAGATAAATGTTGACAAAAAATTCTACTATGTTTGTTGTTGTTGTGAACAAGCGAGTCGCCAGAGGTCCGTAACCGGGGTCCGTACTGTAGGATACAGGCCCGCTCACCAGCCAATCAGAGCGCAGGATTTGGACCGCGAAAAAAATAAATTTAAGTTATTCCACGAAATCGAGTCGTGCATGAGCTGATCGCTGACGAGGTGCGTAGCACCGAGTTGTCTATAATCCCTGTACGACGAGATTGAGTGGAATAACTGTTTTATTCTTTCCACATTCACTGGATTTTGAGAAACGGAGCATTTTTATTTTTTTGCAAACACGATAAATAAAAACTTTATACAAAACATCCGACAAAATAATTTCCACTTAGAATGTAAACAAACCGGCGAAATGACGGGAGCAATTTGTGAAAAGTGCAATGATAATTCTTGAAAAATAAAGATATGTTCTTACCATCAAATTATTTTATTCCATATTTTGTTGCTTCTAAATACTTGATAAAGTGATCTATCTGACTTTATGTGCTCTGCCAATCGGAGCACGCGATTCCTCATATCCAGTGAATGTGACTAGAATTTTATTTATATATATATATATATAGTGTGTGTGTGTGTATGTGTGTGTGTGTATGTATATATATATATATATATATATATATATATATATATGTATATGTGTATATATATATATATATATATATATATATATATATATATATATACATATATATATATATATATATATGTGTGTGTGTGTGTGTGTGTGTATATACTCACACTTTATGTATATACACACTTTATGTATATAATACGTTTTTTTAAACTTATTTACTTGTAAAGATTTACATAATTTTTGTTAATTTAAATCCTGATGGCAAACCTAATTAAAAAAGAAACGAAAAAATATCTAATAATCTACAAACATTCTTTGAGATTTCTAAAACCTTCATATTTTTGCGATTGCTCAAAATATTTCGCTCAGGATGAGAGTGATGCGGTCAGTAGCATCGGAAAACCTTCTGTACTTTTGCTTGGAATTTTGTCAAGAAGGAAAACCAAATGTTACTGATCCAGGTTCTTGAAATAAAATCACCTCTCAGAGTCGCACCTGTAAAGGAAATGACATCAGCGCCGCATGAAACACAAATCCTGCCAGAATTGGGCGTCACTCAACAGTTACGAGCTGCATGTCCTGTTTCACTGCTTTTATTGCCCCCTCCTTTTTTAAAGCTTTTTAAAAGTTCTCATTCAGTTTGGCAGTAAAACGGTTCATCAGTTAAAGCTGCAGTTTATTTTCTGCAGTAATTTTCAAAACACTTCAGATAACTCGTGTTACACGAGTTGAATCTCTGGCAGTTAAGGTTTTTGGTGCTTTGGCTTTGAAACGTAAATCTTTTTTCGTAAACGGGGAACTCGCTCCTCTGAAGTAGAAACGCACGGAATGGTTCCAACGACTGTTTTATCTGCACGTTTCAAATGAAGCTTGTTTCAAACGCCTCCATTGTCCGTACTTTCCAGTGATCTTTGGTGCGTTACATGAATTTAAAGCCACTTATCTTTGAAAAGGAACATTTTGAAAGCCTTGTATTGCAATATTGATGTGGGAAGAATTTAAATAAGAAATGCAGTATTGAGGAAACTGTTTTTTTTTTTTTTTTTTTTAGCTTTTTGTCTCGTTTTTGACGAGCAGTACAGCCAGTTGATTGACGTGTGGCGAATTGGCCTCTTAATCAGGAAGGGTCAGTCTGACTGAACGAGTTCCTTCTTATCTTGGCAGAGGAAGGGATGGCAATTTTAATGGCGCTGCTCTCATTCCACTTCTTATCACACAAAGAGCACACACAAGCACGTCGCTTTCCCGCTTAGTTTGCAGCCATCAAGGGGGTCTCTCAAGGAGACTTTTTTGCGATTGGCTGTTCTGTTAATGAAGCTGTGCCAGGTTGTGGTATCGACGGCTGCTTCTTCCCGCCTGACTTGTCTCTCACCTTACTCTGTAATGCTCCATTGTAGACATATTTCTTGGGGTTTTTTTTGTTGTTGTTTTGTTTTTTTGCTATTTTGGAAGCTGTGTGCTTGAGCTCCGAGCCAGCGCAGCTGCATGACTTTAAGGGAGCGAAAAGACAAAGGAATTTTAACAGGGTGACATTTGTCAGAGTGCAAGAGGCTCAGCGGAGGAAGGAAAGCAGCAGGCTGGGTGATTAGTCCTCCTCGCCTTTGAAAAAGTCTGATCGTTAAGGTACAGATGAAGATAACGGATCTGCCCTCCAGCGTCTTATTGATTGCCCTTGATCTTATAGTGGCGAGAGCTTGCTAAATTAGGGTCCTGAACGTCACTAATTACAGTCGCATTTGCGACTATTTGCACTCGTGGCTTTGGATAAATTAAGCAGGAATTCTATTTAAAAGTGCATGCTGGTGTACACACTCCAACCCTGCGTAATAAACATGTGGCCAGCTCAGTATTAATCCAAGTTTGTGCCTGACTTCCTGTCAGAAATCAACTGAGAATGGTTCGGTTAAGCAGGTGTTGTCTTTAAGGGTGTATTCAGACCAGGATAGTTCGATAGTTCACTTGCTTTGGTCCGAA
This sequence comes from Neoarius graeffei, assembly GCF_027579695.1. NCBI lineage: Eukaryota > Metazoa > Chordata > Actinopteri > Siluriformes > Ariidae > Neoarius > Neoarius graeffei. The sequence goes on along the minus strand of NC_083591.1, from coordinate 57,659,477 downwards.
CCAATTTTTTTTTTTTTTCATTTTGGTGCGGTTCGCTTTCACACTGTACATTTTAGTAAGCGGACCAAAATCTGTCAGCAAAGCCACGCGCCCTGAGGTCGTTCAGCTATTGGTCAGAGACGACACGCGCACAAAGCGTTAAGTTCAAAAGTAGTCATGGAGGCTTTCCGTGCTGTTATTCTTTTTAATGTCATCAAAGCTATATGTTTTTTCCAGTTTTTACTGTTTTCACAATTGTGCGATTACTATGCTGTTGTCCAAGTAATTTATCAACGACGACGGCAAAGGGCAAGGCCGCTACGGAGGATAGCGCTGATGAGCGCACATCATGTTGTGACAGTTCTGGCTCTTCATGCAAGACGGAGGAGGTATGTGTCGGGATATTCGCCTTATCCATCGTTATAGATGAATTTCTTTTTTGCGTCGCTAGTACCGCCACTTTTTGAAAGAATGTCCCTGATTTTAATGTAGGTCTGACGGAGTTTCTTCACTTTTAGCCGACATTGTTCTGGGGAGCGCGTGAACCCCTTCTCCTTCATTTTCTCACTGAATACAGCAAACACGTCGGCATTTTTGTGTGTTCTCTCCAAAAGCTCAGATATGTGGACATCTGCCCATATATCCACAAGGGTACGCGTTTCTTCCTCGGCCCATGTTTGCCCCCTACTCATTTTTTGTACTCTGTAGTCGAGCCTACCACTGGTCTGAATGACTGAACGACTGTTGTAAGGTTCCCTTGACAACCGAAACAGTGTTTGCACTTTGCGGTGGAGTGTCAAGACTCTGTTTCCCATAATGCTCGACAAACGACGGAAGCTCCCGAGGTACAAAAAAGCAAAACTGTCGGATTAGGTCCGGTCTGCTTTCACACCTCCAAAAGGTCCGCACCAAGGTTCCTTTGGTCCGGACCGAGTCCGACCTTGCAGCTCGGTCTCGGTCCGCTTGTTTGGTCCGGACCAGAGTTCGGTGGTTTGTATTCAGACCAACCCAAAAGGTCCGGACCAAGGGAAATTTGGTTCGTTTGGTCCGGACCAAACAACGTAGGTGTGAATACGCCCTAAGTCTGTAAATTTAAGAGGTATGAAATGCTTAAAAAAAAACCCCACATTTGGGTCATATTTGAGATGTGAAGCGCTCTTTGTGTGTTTAATAAATCACAGCATTAAGGTGTTTTGGGTTTTTTTGTTTTTAAATACCAGATTTCCAAAGGCGCTGAATATGGTCCTAAAAAGATGGCAATCAAACTGTTAGCTCTTAACGAGCCACTGGTGTTTTTTTTTTTTTTTTTTTGGTAACAGTATTTGCATCTCACCCCACATGTTCTCGCCTCCCATGACGTTAAAATGAATTCTAAAAATAATCAAGGTTTTTTTTGTTTTGTTTTTTAGGACTTGTCTGTATTAGGACAATTATTCATTCAGGTTTAAGTCCATCAGTAGCGAGCACCTCAGGGATATTATTACTATTATTATTATTATTATTATTATTACTCTTGTGTTTGTAATTTTGGCACGCAGCTGTAAAAGATGTTTAGAAACGGCTAGCCGACGCCGTGACCTGGCGTGTGTGTATTAGGGTTGTAAGAGGATCATGTTTAAAGTGGCTCCCTTAACTTGTTGTCACTTGACAAATGAGGGCCATCGCGTGTGCGCGCGCGTTCATAATGACAGATGATTTGGCATCCTGGCCCCGTTTTTTTTTTTGGTTCTTATCGTTGGCCTTTTTCTGCATGAAGTATTACGAGCTTGGAAAACATCGCTTTTTTTTAAATCATGGTATTTGAGCACTTGGTGAAAATCATTTCTCCACTACACATCCCTTTGTGCAGATGCAACATTTTGATCATACCAAATAAATAATAAAGTCTGAGTTTAATCATACATAATCTCCTCAAACACTCCGTTACCTTGGAGACGGTAAGTAATTTGTCCCAGGCTTTAGAGATGCAATAACACAAACCAGTCTGACTTAAAACTTCTTGGAAAACGGACAGCGCTGCTGAGAATCCTGTGTCGAACGGGTGCAAACGCAGCACTCCTCCTCGCTGCAAATGTATCAGGGAAAATAAGATGACGGAGATTAGTCATGTCCACCATGCGTGATGCGGCGCTGTTTTGGATTCACCTGTATGACGAGCTGGGAAAGCCACAAGAACACAAAAGCATGTGTCACTATGGGGACAATTACCTTTAGAAAAGCCTGCCTTTAGATTGGGATCTAATCCTCAGATGGCAGTCTTCTCTCTCTCTCCCACACTTGCACTGGTGTTATTTTGAAGAGTAGCTGGTGGGAGCTTTGATGTGATTAGTCTCAGCGCTGCTTTGTGCAGCGTGGATCCTCGACAGGTGGAAAGAATGCGAGCCTTTTCATCGCCTGTGTGGTTAAAAGGAAAGAGCTGTTGAAGGCGTAGGAAAGTGATGCTTGTGCAACGTCCAAACACTCACCTGACTCAAAATCAGGATGATCCAGGAACTGTGTTCAGGACTGGAATTGTTCTAAGTCAAGTGGATGTTGTTGCCTCCTCGTCCACATTTGCAAATGCAATAGGACAAAATCTCGTGCTTCTGGGACGGGGCTTAGATTTGCCAATTTGCTTTGTGACATCACACACTGAAGCGGGTCCCATTTCATAACCAGCTACAAAGGGGCGAGCATCAGTGGATTAACTGAATCATGTAGAACGTTTGACCCCCTGCTGTGGCGAGACGGGAGACTCCTGAAAATAAAATGAAATTGTCTGCTTTTTCAAGTAATGCAGCAGTCGGACCAACTGCGAATACAATTCATCAAGTGGAAAAGGCAAATCAGAGAAGGAGTGCAGAATGTGAAAGAGGCGTGTGCTTCTGGTAGCACTCAGGGCTTTCCCCAGAAACAAAAATAACGGAATGGTGCTACTGATGCAGAGCCCAGCCTGTCAGGCCTGGCCCAGCCCGGAGTGCCCCAAAGGCTGCTGGGGGTCTGAGAGCATGCTCCCCTGGAAAATTTTGAAATTGAAGACTTCAAATGATGCATTCTGGTGGCATTTCGGGCTGATTTAGACACAATTCAGCATTATTAAATTTGCTGGTTGTGTTTTTTATTTTTTTTTACCTTGTCAAATATGCAAGGGGCAAAATTAGATATGAAACGAAGACACTTCATAGCACGCCTCTTCATTTTCCAATTCCAGGATGCCAGGAACAGAATCAATGTCAAATCACGCAACAGTGCCATCTAGTGACCAGCGCCTAGAGCGTTGTTTTATGTCTGGTTGTGAATGGCAGTCAGTGCACGCAGCGAAACCCTTTTCATTTCTGGGTTGAGTACCAGGATTGTCTAGACCTATATATTACTTTATCTTCCTATTTCTATAGTTATTACTCGTTTTCAGAGGGGAATAGGAGATATTTAGGTGCGGAAGGTACTCTGCATTATTCAATTTATGGTATTGATTGATTTTTTTTTTTTCGTGCAAGTGACAGCGCAGTGCTGACGTCGCACAGCGCGGAGGAGCGCTGCATATTCGCGCTTTGGGGAAAGCTCTGGCACTTAGGCTTTGTACCAGCTTTATCCAGGTGAACATTGATGTGAATTTGTGAACCTCAGCTGTGTGAGTTGGTCAAAAATGGAGAAGCTGCTTATTATTATCCAGCTTCCTGCCGACAAATAGATATTGTATCATTTTTATACATAAAACAGTCAAGCTGAGTAAAAGAAAATGTGCATACCCATAGAGCAATATCCTACAGAACATGCAAAACTTACAAGATGAACTCTGTGTGCGATCTACAAATGACCATCAGGAATTCATAAGTTCCGTTCATGTGGACGCTTCGCAAATATCGTGTCTTTATTGCTTTACTCAGGCAGTTGGAATTCATCTAAATGCCGTGTTTTTGACATGTGCAGCAAAGTTTTTTAAGGATATGAACTGTTAAAGCTCCATTTCCATCTGGACTGCTAATATTCTTTGATATTTTACTGAAATGGTGGACATAAGTTCATATTTAAAATCTTGGAATCGAGATAACCGTGACCGTGATCATTGGTCCATTGAGCAGTGCACTACTGGAACATGTCTTACTGTGTTACTAACCTAAACTGTCTGTTGGCCACACAGGCTTTTCTAATAAAAATGTAATTAAAAAAAAGAAAACTGGACTTCTGATTACACTCTTGCAGATGGCACAGGCAGTGAAGACTTTGAGGTTCTGGTCACAATCATGGCATTTCAGAGAGATGATTTTTTTTTTCCTCCTTTGCATTTCTTGCATTTTCTTTTATGTTTTCTTAATACCACCCAGAATGAGCATAGATCATAGCTCTGTTTGAGTTTGTCCTTATAAGCCTGAAACACTTGCCTTTCTGGGGTCCTCTCGTCATTAGAAATCAATAAAATCTGCTGTGATTTACAGTGAACTGAAGTAAAAATGTTCAAGGAATGTACAGGTCCTTCAGAATAACCTTCACTCACCTGCCTTCGTGCCATTTATGTCTTTCGCCCTGTTTCTCTTCTTTCTCTTTTATAGCTAAACATTATTTCCACCATAGATGCTTAGCCTAGTTATTGAAACATTACATACAGTAATGTAGAAGTAATATCCCTGCATCAGATTAAATTCTCTGGAACATTCTATCCTATAGTTATATTTTTCTTCATCAAAACGTGTAATAACATCCTCGTCCTTAGAAATCTCAGGATTTCAGTGTCTTGGATATCCTTTGGTTCTTGCTTTCCCCTTAGTTAGCTCGTCTGGCCGCAGGCCAGGCCGGATGAGCTTATGCGATCACACGTCAGCTGTCCATCATTGTTGTCCGTCCACAATTTACAGAAATCGCTGCTTCTCCTACAGGATTCATCAGATTTCGATCAAACTCGCATACAATGTTCCCCAGGTGGGTGTGCATAAAAGTTACCAAGATGGTGGCGTCATCGGTTATATTTATGATTTTATGGGTGTCTGAAGTTTTTGGGTGACTCGTCACATTAAACGCTACTCTTCGTAAACTGCTGGGGCGTTTTCACTGAAACTCATCCAGAAGACTCTAAAGACATAATACAAGAGTTGTTCACCAGGTGGCGCCACCTGCCATGGATGAGGCTACAGAGGGGTCATGTGCAATTTCATGAAAATTGTTACTCCTCTCACAGGAGTGATCAGATTTTGATCAGACTCCTAAGGAATGTTCCCCAGGTTGGTGTGTATAAAAGTTGTCCAGACAGTGGTGCCCCCGGTCATATTTACGATTTTATGGGTGACTCGTCACATTAAACGCTACTCTTCGTAAACTGCTAGGATGTTTTCACTGAAACTCTCCCAGAAGACTCTAAAGACATGTTCCAACAAGAATTATTCACCAGGTGGCGCCACCTGCCCTGGATGTGGCTACACAGGGGTCATATGCAATTTCACAAAAATCGCTACTCCTCCTACAGGAGTGATCGGATCTCAAACTCCCAAACAGCAACAGTGGCCGGTCTGAGCTACAGCCTCATTGAGGCTTTTTTTTTTTTTTTAAGAGGCCTGTACACTGAGTTTATCCGAATGCCTTTCAAATCAAAAGTATTTTCTGACCTCACATCCTTTCACCTAAAATGGAAACCATTATACAATCATTATACAATGAGTATCTGTGTTTAAATGCATGAGGAGTTGCCCGTGCTCAGCCCAACATTCTCACAACAAAGTTCAGCTCAAATACCCGGAACGCCTCAGAGGTTCGTTCTACAAGCTAAACTTCTGAGGAAGTGCAAAGACGCAGGTTTACCACCAAGGATACCCCCAGTGAGTTGGGAAATCGGAGAGTTAAAGTCTCAGAATGATGCCAGAGCCATTACAAAGGAACAGAATACCTCAGATTATTCTGAACAAAAGAAAAGCCATCAAAGTATTTAATGGAATTTTGAACTTGGTAACAAGCAGCAGGATTTCCATTTCATGATAGTGATGTGCTTGTTATCAAGTATAAAGTTAGAAATTCCATTAAATACTTTGATGGCTTTTCTTTTGTACAAAATAATTTGAGGCATTCTGTTCCTTTGTAATGGCTTTGACATCATTCTGAGACTGTAACTCTCCGATTTCCCAACTCACTGGGGTTATCCTGGATGCCAGACTTGTATCTTTGTACTTCCAATTAACCTCTGAGGCATGAGGCAGTATAAATTTCAAACTTTATACTTGGTAACAAGCAGCGGGATCTCCGTTTCATGATGGTGACCTGCTTTGGGTGACCACTCCTGAACACATACGTTCACCCGTGTCCACTACAGCCCGAACATTTATTCCAAGGATCCTTAAAAGTACCAGACCCAACCTTGAGCATTCACGAAATATGATGCCATCAGGACCTATGTACGTGTTTTGTACAGCTTTTAAATTAAAGTTGGTTGCCAAATCTGTCTATAATGCTTTAATTCTGTGAGCGATCAGAGCATGGCAACTCAGGCAGCAGGAGCACATCTGTCCCACAGCATGCCCGAGCCTCTTATGGGCAGATTTGTGAAGCAGTTCTGCACAGCAAGAGTGTGTACCATTAAAAGCTGTTCATTTCACATTAACAGCCTACCTCCCAGGTTTATTGACCCTCTAACTGTAACTCTAAAGATAAACAGGAAGCCAACAAAAACAGTGCTGTGGTTGTGCTCTATGTGCATCGACGAGAGAGGGTTTTTCCATTGGAGACTGAAACCCATTCTTTACTGTCTGCAGAGGATCCCACTGCTCTGCCAGGCTTCTTGATTTACGTTCTTGCATAAATTTAGTAGTTGGCACTCTTCCTTTTTGAAGAATGTGAGATGGTTTATGGATCAGTGCCCTGAAATTCCCAAAATACCACCAATCTCAATCTACAACCAAAGCAAAGACCTCTTCAAATAACCCCCAGCATAAATACTGGGTTTCTTTCCAGGCCATGCCCTGCTAGGTCTGTTTTTACCTTTTTTTTTTTTTTTTTTGCTTTTTACTTTCAGTTTTACCTTTATTACTTCAAAAGCAACTTATTCAGAACAGTTCTCAAACTCATCCCATCAAGGCTTTTCACTTTCACTGAATCTTGAGTAGTTCAGGTGTGAAGAATCAAGAAGAAACCCATACGGACATGGGAAGTACATGTGAAACTCAACTCAAAACAGACAGTAATCCAAGCTCAGAGCTGAACAATGGATCCTGGAGCTGTGAGGCGACAACGCTACCCACTGCAGCACCACGAGCCCACCACCACCACCTAGCCCCCCAAAATGATTCTCCACAAATGGGGTTAAATGGTTTAGAAGATGAAGGCTTATATCTCTGCCTCTTTGGTATGGGGTTCTTCCCAGAATTCTGGAGGCATCAAACTGACCTTTGTCTTCTTGAAACAGATTTGGGATCATGCAGTAAACTTGATATTGATGTATTTTGTACTGAAGGTAGTCAGTCCATGTCTACCTTGGAAAGACCCTCAGTAGACTCGCTACACGTTGGCCATATTTTGAATCAGCACTTCTTCTGCATGAATGAATACAGTACAACAACTTACATCTGGTCAAGAAACCAAGCAGACGTTTGTCCAATTCTCTTTTGTCCAAGGACTCTTGGCTCTTGGAAAAATGCGGCCTGTTTATAAAAAGGGCCATGATACCCTTGTTTTTAACCTGCGAGTCATTTTTTAATCCAATGCAAATTCAGTAAAAACAAAAATTATATTAGTTTCCAATTGCTTGCAGACTGCAGAACATATTTCCAGAGTGGGGCCTGTTGTTTAGCTTTCTGTTGCTTGCTCACTTATGTCAGTGTTCTTTGTATCGCTGTTATTAAACACAGTCTTTGGTTTTTCCATCCAGATTGATCTCCTTGTACACTATCTTTTGAGCATCTACTTCAAGTGTTCAGTAATAAAGTTCAAGTGTTCAGTTTAAGTGTTTAGTCGTAGAGCAAAGTCTCTGTTTAAGCCCTCTCATTAGTGCTCACACTTTGGCTTGATACATGCGTTCAAAGTTCTGTGTATGGAATATAAACATAGGACATGGGAGATGTATAAAGGAATGGGTTAAGAGACATGCTAACAAACACCCACCTGGGTTTACGTACATTTATGCGCATTAGTCTTATTGGTGGTTCCAGTAACCACTTGATTGGTGGTTCCCCATTCATAAGTATTAAGATTCTGAGTTTAAGCATGAAAGAGGTCACCACCAGCTTTCAGTTTGAGTTTGTTTCCCTCTGATACTCCCCAGGAAACATGCTGGATCTACATCTCATCCATGCGTGATTCCAGAAGCGATTCCTCCAAGCAATCCAACCCTACATTATATCTCTATGTGCATAGGTCTTTGTTGTGGGTTTAGCATAAAGATGAAACACTTTGTTTGCACACATGCACTCAACCTTATGATTTCTTTTACAATTTTACATACTTAACAAGAAAAGCAATCAAACATGACAGCTGAAATTGCTTGAGGAGTGTATTTGAAGATCTAGCCAAGCGAGAAGCACTTCCCAGCGCCTACACCTACACTGTGAATTTGTTTATCTTAATTTAAGGTGAGGGGCGGCACGGTGGTGTAGTGGTTAGCGCTGTCGCCTCACAGCAAGAAGGTCCGGGTTCGAGCCCCGTGGCCGGCGAGGGCCTTTCTGTGCGGAGTTTGCATGTTCTCCCCGTGTCCGCGTGGGTTTCCTCCGGGTGCTCCGGTTTCCCCCACAGTCCAAAGACATGCAGGTTAGGTTAACTGGTGACTCTAAATTGAGCGTAGGTGTGAATGTGAGTGTGAATGGTTGTCTGTGTCTATGTGTCAGCCCTGTGATGACCTGGCGACTTGTCCAGGGTGTACCCCGCCTTTCGCCCGTAGTCAGCTGGGATAGGATCCAGCTTGCCCGCGACCCTGTAGAACAGGATAAAGCGGCTAGAGATAATGAGATGAGATGAGAATTTAACCCTTTGGTGACTGACCCCTTGAAAATGGTTCCTCCAGGAACCATGACGTTTCAGTTGTCAAGACAACAGAAAAACTAAAATACAAATACAAGAGCATTTTGTTTTGTGCACAAGAGCATTGTGACGTATCTTTCTGTTTTTGTATTTTAGTTTTTCCGTTGTCTTGACAACTGAAACGTCATCGTTCCTGGAGGAACCATTTTCAAGGGGTCAGTCACCAAAGGGTTAAGGTGAACTTAACCTGCATTCATCCATTCATTATCCGTAACCACTTATCCTGTGCAGGGTCGCAGGCGAGCTGGAGCCTATCCCAGCTGACTACGGGCGAAAGGCGGGGTTCACCCTGGACAAGTCGCCAGGTCATCACAGGGCTGACACATAGACACAGACAACCATTCACACTCACATTCACACCTACGCTCAATTTAGAGTCACCAGTTAGCCTAACCTGCATGTCTTTGGACTGTGGGGGAAACCGGAGCACCCGGAGGAAACCCACGCAGACACGGGGAGAACATGCAAACTCCACACAGAAAGGCCCTCGCCGGCCCCGGGGCTCGAACCCGGACCTTCTTGCTGCGAGGTGACAGTGCTAACCACTACACCACCGTGCCGCCCCAACCTGCATTCAACAACTCGGAATTTCTGACCTCTGGAATTCCTATTCAGAAAGTTGTGAAGGTCTCTTCCACCCCTAGTTCAGGGTTTGACGTCATCATTCTGCATTCAGACTTCCCACTTCTGAGTTAAGTCAAAGGCAGCGTATATTTAACCCACATTTCATACCTCAGTTCAAGGCTGTCCAGTCTTTTTCTTCTCCAGCATGTTATATCCATCTTTTATCAAACCATTTTTTTTTTAGCTCATCCAGCCACAGGCCAGGCCGGATGAGCTTATGCGATCGTCATCATCCATCCACAATTTACAAAAATCGCTACTCCTCCTACAGGATTGATCGGATTTCGATCAAACTCGCATACAATTTTCCCCAGGTGGGTGTGCATAAAAGTTGTCAATGGTGGAGCCACCTGTCATATTTACTGTATCTTCTTGGCAGATATGAGCTACAGCTTCATTGAGGCTAATTTTTTCTGCTGCTTGTTAGCTCCTTTTTAATCCAATGCTAAAAGGAGATCTGATTTTTCCAGCAGATCTTTTCCTTATTTTCCATAAATTCTGTTGGCTAGAAATCGAGCACTCCTGTTCCTCCGTGTAAATGTGCACTTGCATCGACTCTTTCCCTGATGACTTGTTCTCAGTGAGGGGAAGGTTTGCGATGAGGCCTGTGATTTTTATGGGGTGATTTAACACTTGACGGCCATGCTGGAAGCTCGTTAAGGGCTCACTGGAGTATGAGCAGAAACGGCAAACTTTCTATCACCTGCTGCTTTATTGGATGGATTGGTTACAGTGGTACCCTCATTTTGAGGAGAGAACTGGTTGTTGGCAAACCCTTTGCTGAAAGAGAAATGTGGTTTAGAGAGGAGAAGTGATCATTCAGAGTCTCTCACTCTCCTCCTTTCTCCAGTCATTTGGCTGGTTGTGGTTCCCCGAAGGGTGTAAGAGGTGTGTTTGGACTAGAGCCATGCAGGACTAGAAGAGGATTGAACAACAGCACTATGTTTAGAATGGCCACGTATAACACTGCTGGGGATGTAACATGAACCAGACTCTGAATGAAAATAATTGTCATGGAGGAAGTCATGACAAATGGAGTATTGCTCCATGGACAGTCAACAGATCCAGTTACTTGGTCTCCATGTCAATATATTACTACTTTCTACATCAATCATTTTCTTTAGGATCTGTACAAAGTCTGATTTGTTGCCATGTTGGATCAGAAGTATATTTGGTTGTCCACATGTACTTGCGTGTCTGAAAGGGCTTAAAGTGGCTCGAAACATCTTGTGTTAAAAACAAGAAGTAATACATTGGTTTACGTAAGGAATGCTCAGAATGTCAGAAAAATAATTGGTCCACCAGTGCACTTTCGGTGACACCGAATACATATCAGTATTAGAAGAAGAAGCATCTCTTCCCCAGCAGACTCCCGATCTGTTTGCATGGCCATTCCTTAAGAAGGAATGTAAGCAGCTCCCAGAGGAATGCCGTCATGCCTGAGTGATTGTAAAGGAATCAATCTGTGACATCCTGCATTATCCATCTTCAGACAACCCATTTCTCACTTTATACCAAACACCTCTTGGGTCAGATTTCAGATGCCATTACGAGGCCTACGTATCACCTTTGTGCAGAATACTTTTTCCGACTCACAGTTCTTTAGGAAGATCCTGGATAGCGAAGAAGCGTAACCCAAAACGACCGCCTGCATATTTGCCTTGATGGCTGTGTATTTCTGGCCAGGTAGTGTTGAACATGATCTGGCTTTGCCATTTATTATGCAAGGTGTTTTTTTTTTTTTCTTCCCTGCACATGCTCATGCACCTGTTTGATTTTGCAGCATTCCGCAGACTTTGTGTTGTGCTGCTTCGTAAGCCAAACCCCCTTTGTTGACAGGAGAAATGATATGTTCTTGCTGTGGCTTGCACTGGGGCGGTGTTTTTTGTTCAAAGCCATTTGCCGAGCTCAATGGCTGCTCCTATTATTTGACAATATCAAAGGCAGTGTCTCCTTATTTGAACAGGTGACTCCCATTAAATCGGATGACCCAGCTGGCGCTCAGCCACCATCCCTGTTGCAGCTCTGCTGAGCCCGGTGTTAGCAGCACTAATGCTTGATGATCTCAATGTGAGGCTGCCGATTGAATAATTGCTCAGCTGCGCCACTTGGCCAGACTCCTGAGTAATTGGTATCAACCTGGGGGCTGCTGCAGATCCTTGAACACCCGTGGAGGTCAGGATCTCATTCGTCTATTTCCTGTGGGCCTGTCCAACATGGATGAGCTGCCTCACTTTTAATGAAATCCGTCCCCACGACCGGCCTCCGGTCATGTCCTTGTGCACTAACGGTATGCAGTGATGGCATGTTTGACATGTTTCCTCATGTTTATGGAAGAAAATTTCACGTATTGAACCTTTTATGAAAGAATTCTAATTTTAATAATGACCATCTTGACAAAAGGTGTTGATTTGGCTCATTTTGTATTCAGCACTTGCGTCAGTCTTAATAAAAACCTGTCTAAATATGGTGTCTTTTGGTCTTTGGCTTTTCAGCAAGGTTCAGAGGGCTTTTGGAAGTCTGTGGCCCAGTATGTGCCCAGGGAACCCTCCGAGATGAGAATTCTCAACCCGTACTTCATCCAAGAAGCTGCATTCCAGTTCATTGGCCTGCCACTGAACAATGGCCTCATGGGTAAAGGGGTAAGTGCCAATCTGATTGTAATCTCAAGCAGAGCAAAAACAAAATTGTTTGGAAATTGTATTATAGTGAAGATTATTAAATACCTGGTCTCAAAATCTGATGTGCAGGTAATGGGTATCTTTCTTAAATCTTAGTCCAGAAACTGAGAGAAAATCATAAGTCAGTTCCAGAAAGATTTCACAAATTATTCGTTTAAAAAAAATCAGTTCATGGTCTTCATGTGCAACCTCTCAAATTATATTGATTCCTTACTTTAAAAGATATTAACCCCAAGTTTTGGAGAAGAACTTGACCTTCCTGCACTGTTGAGGGTCCATTTGGGTGGATTTGTACTTTTTGAACCAAAATGGCAGTGTGCCCCTTAAAGCCAATTTTATGGAAATGGGGGTCACAGGAAGCCCTGGGCGCATGTTTCCTCAAATGGATTGTAATTACCTCAAAGGTGACTATAGGTCAAACACAGCATGCCTAATCCTTCAGATAGGGACAACTAAAGCCCAGAAATGGTCTCCAAAGCAGGCCAGGTCATTCACTGCTTATTTTACACTTTGTTGCTCAAGAATTTTGTACTTAAGGGTAAAACAAAATTATAAAACTGAGTTAATTTTATTTGAAAGGCTCATCTAGGTATTGGCCAACCACTTACATGAGATGATCTTGGTAAGACAGATGTGGAGATGTTATATTTCATCTTATCCTTTAGCATTCTTGGGCATTCTGAAAGTCAGACACACCATGGGTATGTAGGAAATGCCTGCTATTTTGTGTCATCTGGTTGTGATCTCTGCCTCTACTCGTCTCTTTGGCTCTGTTTCTGAAGACTTTACAATAAGTAAACATGTGCATTGCTCAGATATAGTACATAGTCTTCAGGGGCGGTCCAGGACTAGCAGCCTAACCGGGAAGTCATAAAAGAAGTGTGTTTTACATCCCTCGTGTCTCCAAGACAAGGGTTATAAAAAAAAAAATTTATCCAGCTAGGAACTCAAGGGAACAAGACACTCCAATTCAGGAAAGGAGACGTATACAAGCTTCCATTTATGAAGGCTGTCCTGGTTTGTTTCTCGAGAAACCCTAAGATATGCTTGATAAAACTGTCAGCCATCAGGTCTTTCTGGAATGCGCAAACGCAATATTGGAGCGTATTGATGTTGCCCACCTTAGGAAGATCAGCGCCCTCTTTGAACTGCAGAAACATGTGCAGAGCATGTGGAGCTGCCCCACTGGGCCCCTCAGGGTGTGCGGGTAGGAGGGAAGCTGTCCCATACGGTACTGATCAAGGCGGGACACTTAGATACATCCTTCCCCCTCTCTGAGTCTTCCTAACACTCACCTGCTGGGGATGGGCATGCTGCCCAAATCTTATTCCTGATTGTGTATGTGTGGGCCTGTGTAAATCATACCCCAGGCTGTTGCAAGCTAATGATTTTGAATGGTTACCCACCCCTGGGAGACAAGGAAGTGGAGGTCTGCCTGTCTTCTGAAAATTGGCGTATCATGGGCAGGGGGGCGGCTCAAGATGAGTTAACAATTGCTGGCTTGAACAAAGCCAGGTTCCCTCATATGCACTCAGGGGATGGGAAGAAACCAAACCAAGCACTTAGCTTTGTGAACTCGTGATATGCTTTACAAACCTGTCAAGCTTTACACATTTTGTGTAGGAACTTGGAGTACGCTACTGCGAGTTATTACTCAAAAATGCACAAAAACACCAATCTTCTTTTTTCCACCCAATAAAAAGCAGTAAATGAGTCAATTAACATGTGAATCTGGAATGACCATACATGTCAACCTTTGGTCAATCAAACCTGTATAACCAACCTCCAAAATCCGTATTTCCCTTATAAAATCCGTATAAGATGCAAATTAAAATAATTTACCTAAAATTTGAATGATAATTAACAATGATATATCCCAGTTACTTTTTATTCAAATAACAATAAACCTTCAGAATGAATACAAAGCTCCAATGTTTGACAAAAACACAAAGTGTTATCAGCGTAGTTACGAAGGAAATACTTCGTTGTTTGGAGACAGGTTTCACCGAGCGGCTATTATGCGCGAGACTTCCTATTAGCCACAAAGTCAGAAAAATCTGTTCGTAAAATTACGTTATAATGACCAAATACAATGAAAAGTATTTTTCCAGTCTCACCTGTGAAAGGTAATCCCATGTGATCTCGTTTGGACGGTAAACCTGTTGGTACAGTTAAACGCAGCACATGAATGAGGCATCTTTATTCTCGGCTACTGTCTAGACGCTATACCAGAGACGGTTGAAGAATCTCCACTTTGCCACATCCAATATGGCGGCGAGGATGACGTACGATTCTACGCAGAAGGCGGCGTCTATGTTTATATGTCTATGACTTCCCGGTTGGCGGGATTCTCGCAATGCGGTGTGCGCATGATCAAAAGTGGAACGAAGTCTCGCTACCACAAGATAACGTGCGATTTCATAAGACTCTTTACTGGCTGTCTGTGGTGTACAGTACATTTGTAAATGTTATGCGCTCTTTTATCATCGTGGGAATTGATTATAGCTCTAAATAAATATTGAAGTTTTTTTAAAGAATCCGTATAACTTTATTTATACACCCGTATACTACGTTTATTGAATCAAATCCGTATAAAATACGCACATTCCATATAGGTTGACATGTATGAATGACTGATAGTTGTGTAGGGATTTTGAACTCTCTGATATTAACTTACAACCCTGGAAGCCCCACCCCTTGGTAGTCTCATCTTCTTTTTCTTGAAATGGAGAATGTTTTGAGTTCAGAGGTCTGAAATAAAACCTCCACATTAGATAAATGTGTAGTTTATCAGTTAATGAGATTTGTTAAGGATGCCACTGATAAAGTTACACTTTCCACCAAAATCGATTAAATAGGACTATAATCATGTGGAAAAATATCGCACTTTACAACAATTTTAACGGTAATGATTACTATAAAGTGATTGTAAAACACTTAATGTTCTCCTGCACCAGTTAGCATAGCCGTGTTGTGCACTACCGTTCAAAAGTTTGGGGTCACTTTGAAATGTCCTTATTTTTGAAAGAAAAGCACTGTTCTTTTCAATGAAGATCACTTTAAACTAATCAGAAATACACTCTACACTCTGGTGCAATATCTCCATAGGTGTATAGAGGCCCATTTCCAGCAACTATCACTCCAGTGTTCTAATGGTACAATGTGTTTGCTCATTGCCTCAGAAGGCTAATGGATGATTAGAAAACCCTTGTACAATCATGTTAGCACAGCTGAAAACAGTTGAGCTCTTTAGAGAAGCTATAAAACTGACCTTCCTTTGAGCAGATTGAGGCCCTGTCCACACGGCAACGGATTCAGGTGAATCTGATAAAATTGTTTATCATTTCGGCCTGGCGTCCACACGGCACCGGCGTTTTGGGTGCTCCAAAACGAAATCTTTTGAGAACGGGTTCCAGAGTGGAAAGATCTGGCAACGGCGCCGTTGCGAAGTCGTCTGGATGAGTAGAACGGATTTGTTTACGATGACGTCACAACCACATGACTGTCAGTGCTTCACGCCGGGTAGAAGTGTAACGAACTCGATGCGAGTTGTCAACAAATCCTATAACTTGGTTCATGAAACGCGCTTACAAAATATTTTCACTGTGAATATTTATTGTGTAATGGTGCAAAGTCAGAGAGAGAGAGAGAATAGCCCTTAGGGCAGAGTCAATCCCGCCAGCAAAAATAGGGAAAAAAAGGAGCGATCTCACCTCTTCAGATGTTGGTTTAAGTCCTACAATACATTCCTCAAAAAGGGCGTAGAAGAGCAAATTAATCCATCAACGTGTAGCATTCAATTTATTCCGGACCATTAAAGACGCTGCCTTCCGTGTAGAATCATACATCATCCTCGCCGCCATATTGGATGGGGCAAAGCGGAGAATAAAGATGCCTCATTCATGTGCTGCGTTTAACTGTACCAACAGGTTTACCGTCCAAACGAGATCACATGGGATTATCTTTCAGAGGTGAGACTGGAAAAATACTTTTCATTGTATTTGGTCATTATAACGTAATTTTACGAACAGATTTTTCTGACTTTGTGGCTAATATGAAGTCTCGCGCATAATAGTTTATGAGCATGCGTCCTTACTTCTTCTATTGTCCTGGTGTCTCCGATGGGACCGTCTTACAGCGCACCTAGAGGTGTGGCATGTGTATTGCATCGTTTTCAGCAAGCGTTGCGTTGCCATATGGACCTGATATTTTACTGATCCGTTGCCCATGTGGACGCGATATTTTTTTTTAATAACATCTCGTTGCCGTTGTTGTGTGGATGTAGCCTGAGTTTCTGGAGCATCACATTTGTGGGGTCGATTAAATGCTCAAAATGGCCAGAAAAATGTCTTGACTATATTTTCTATTCATTTTACAACTTATGGTGGTAAATAAAAGTGTGACTTTTCATGGAAAACACAAAATTGTCTGGGTGACCCCAAACTTTTGAGCGGTAGTGTATGTTAAAAGACGCTGGTATGCATCTATACAGTGTTTTATGATATCAAATCAAATCAAATCAAGTTTATTTGTACAGCGCTTTTAACAATAAACATTGTCGCAAAGCAGCTTTACAGAATTTGAACGACTTAAAACATGAGCTAATTTTATCCCTAATCTATCCCCAATGAGCAAGCCTGTGGCGACGGTGGCAAGGAAAAACTCCCTCAGACGACATGAGGAAGAAACCTCGAGAGGAACCAGACTCAAAAGGGAACCCATCCTCATTTGGGCAACAACAGACAGCCTGACTATAATATTAACAGTTTTAACAGGTATAACCCTCAACTGTCCTCATGGGGCCGTCCTTCA
The DNA here is from genome assembly GCF_027579695.1 of Neoarius graeffei. NCBI lineage: Eukaryota > Metazoa > Chordata > Actinopteri > Siluriformes > Ariidae > Neoarius > Neoarius graeffei. The sequence continues at coordinate 57,642,411 of NC_083591.1, read as the reverse complement.
CAGGAGTGGGGCGATAAAACTCCGACCAGACACAGGGCACCAGGATGGATCAAGCAGGTCCGAGGGGCAGAAGAGGCCAGCATCTCAATCCCAGGATCAACATGTAACTCAGAGGGACAGATGGGGGGGGGGAACACGTTGTTAGGTATGCCCTGCTCTGGCTGGATGCTTGATTGGGTGATGGGAGCACACTCCTCAGCAATGATGAGATGCAGATGGGACTCTTAGGCCTGGCCAAGACAATTCAGTTACATTTCACCGGGTCTGGGACATGCGACAGAATGTCTGACGGCCGATTCCCTGCAGGCTACGATAGCCAGTCGAGGTCCCCACCGTCTCCACCAAAAGATTTCCTGTTGACTCCATGTAACTCAGAGGGACAGATTTGGGGTGGGGGGTGGGTGGGGGGGGGGAGAGAGAAAGAAAACACAGGTGGTTAGGTATGCCCAATGTCACCTGAATAAGTAGGAACAGTATACATATTGCACCGAGTACAAGCAGGGACTCCGGCAACTAACTATGACAGCATAACTAAAAGGAGAGAGCCAGAAGGTAACACAGGCATGAGGGAGCCCCGGGACATAAAGCAGCCAGCCACTGCACCGTCAACAAACTCGAGTGAGCAAGCGAGTGGGGACTGACAGCATCCATACATCCCAGTTTACCAAAACACTCTATGTCTGAGGACCCTCCAGATCTACACCTTTACCTCATAAACACCATTAACAAAAGGCTTGACTAAACAGATATGTTTTCAGCCTAGACTTAAATGCTGAGACTGTGTCTGATTCCCGAACATTACTTGGAAGGCTGTTCCATAACAGTGGGGCTTTGTAAGAAAAGGCTCTGCCCCCTGATGTAGCCTTCAATATACGAGGTACCAGCAGATAGCCTGCACCTTTTGATCTAAGTAGGCGTGGCGGGTCATAGAGGAGCAGAAGTTCACTCAGGTACTGTGGTGCGAGACCATTTAGTGCTTTAAAGGTCAATAGTAGTATTTTATAATCAATACGAAATTTGATTGGGAGCCAATGCAGTGTGGATAAGACAGGCGTGATGTGGTCATATTTTCTAGTTCTAGTAAGGACTCTTGCTGCGGCATTTTGAACTAACTGGAGCTTGTTTATGCACTTATTGGAACATCCAGACAGTAAGGCATTACAATAATCCAACCTGGAGGTAACGAAAGCATGAACTAGTTTTTCTGCATCATGCAATGACATTAAATTTCTTATCTTTGCAATATTTCTGAGATGAAAGAAAGCTATCCGGGTGATGTTATCAATGTGAGTTTCGAATGAAAGACTGGGGTCAATAATCACTCCGAGGTCTTTTACTGCTGCACGTGAAGAAACAGAAAGGCCATCCAGAGTTACTGTGTCATCAGAAAACTTACTTCTAGCTGTATGTGGTCCTAGCACAAGTACTTCAGTCTTGTCAGAGTTAAGCAGAAGGAAATTAACGAGCATCCAGTGTCTAATGTCCTTAACACATTCCTCAATTCTATTAAGCTGGTGTCTCTCATCAGGTTTTGCAGAGACATACAACTGTGTGTCATCAGCATAACAGTGGAAACTAATACAATGTTTACGAATAATATCGCCCAGAGGTAACATATATAGAGAAAAAAGCAGTGGACCCAAGACAGAACCTTGTGGAACACCAATGATACTGATGAGGAACCTGGAAGCAGTTTTAAATGCATCTGGTGGTGACTGTTAAACCCTGTATATAGCCGTACTCCAGTTTCTACCTTAGACAAGTGATTTGTGCAAGAGTTACGGGTTCAGGTTTAATCTAAGCTGGTGGGTTGTTAGTCTTACCAGCCAGACTTCTAGCTTTTGTGGAAGAGTCTGGTACTTTTTGCCACACAACACAGCCAACAAGTGCTTTTAATCGTTTCAAACAAATCTTTTGAATAACTTGAGCTAAGTTTGCACCGTCGCTGAGCACCATCAGCATATTTACTGGAAATCCAGGAAAGACTCTTATAGATCTGTTGTTGGCTCCAAAATTCAAATCCTACTTGTTTCCACAGAACATCCCAACACTTGGTACTGTTGCTATAACAATGGCCCTGCATAACTGTGATGAGGTTGCTGTTGCTGGATTCGGCTACGACATGAACACCCCTCACGCACCTTTGCACTACTATGAGGCAATCAAAATGTCTGCCATCAAAGAGGTATGACTTTTTTTTTTCTTCCCAGCTTTCAGCGACGTGAATAATGAGACACTCTACGTCAGTTTAATTTCCATGTAATATTTGAACAGGTGGGTCACACTTGCTTTTGAAGTGCAGACCTTTATCTGACCTCCTCTTGTTTAACTGTGCAATAAATGGAAGAGTGGAGCAACAGTATAATTAGCTGACTACAACCGGATTCTTTTCCTGTCTCATATTTGCTACGGTATTGTTTTTTTTGTGTGTCCCCCCCAAGCCCAGCCCTGATTAAGATACCCTGTTTTTGTACTTGCCGTAAAATTCCTTTCCGCCATTTGGCTCGGTTGTACAGGACTCGTAAAGTGTCGAATTTGGTGGTTAATGCACTGACAGTGTTGACTTCCTCCTCCAACACCCATCTGATGTCAAGAACATCACTGAACCGACGTACTAATACTGTACTTACTCGTTTTTAAAATGACAAAAAAGCATCTTTTGCCTGTCCGGACTAGCCCGTGTAATTCAATGCCCAGATTGGTCAATAGTTATATTATGCAAGCTCTGAGTCAGATTTGGTCCACAATTGACTTTGTACCATGTCTAACCAAACACTGGGTGAGTAACCTGACAATAACAGAAACCTTCTTTGCATTTTTCGTGACATTTGTTAGGATCCTGTGCTGTTTAAGTACATCTTGTTTATCAAGTGACTCATTGCGAGTGCAGTTACCCCTGGACAGTGTGCAGCCCTCCCTCCCTTCCTTCGAGCAAAAGAGAAGTCGTTTCTCTATCTATAGACGCATCCGAAAGTCTGATCATTCCAACCCTCTTGGTGTTTTCTCTCCAAGCCGTACGATCCTGTGGAGACTTGGACGTCTGCATTGATTTGATTTGATTTGATTTGATTTGATTTGATTCCGTTCAAAGATTGAAACCATGCTCTTGGATTTGCTCACGTTGCTGTAGATACAGTACTCTAAATGGGCCCAAGGACCCAGACGAGAGGCTTGACCAACCGATCAGCATGATTCCTTATGAAACCAGGACCTTCCCACACAGCTTCAGGGCCCTGAACAGGACTCTGAGGTTCTGGTTTCAGCTGTGAGTGTCAAAGCCTTGGGCTTCACGGCTGTGGGTTTCCGGAGCTCAGACCCAGCCGGAGATCTCACTTTTTAACAAGAATCATGAACTCCTTTCACTACAGTTGGCTGAAATATTTGGTGGAAGAACATATTGTGGCAGACATGCGAATGTTTAGGTGGTCTGTGGCCCAGTTGGGATTGGTGTGGAGAGGCCTTGACTTGACTTGACTTGAGAAGAGCCGGATCTCAATCTTCACCAGGTCCGGGCATGCTCTCTAAAAATAATTTTAGCTCATTTTGCAATAACCACCCAATCATACAACGGCATACTGGGCCATTGTAGTAGTAAAGAAAAAGAAATACAGAGTTAGGGAAAGGGGGTTATGTTCAGAGGAAAAAGCACAGAATTTCCAAAATTAAAGTCATAAATTTACAAGAAAAAAACCTGTGTAGTCTGTGAGACTCTAGAGTCGTAAATTTGTGAGGAAAAAAAATTAGAAAAATAGCATCATCACAAAACCGAGGCCACGGCTGAGCCAAGAGTTATAGGACATGCAGTCTTTCCCCCTTGATTGTGTAATATAAAAGCGTGAAAAGATTTTCAACTACATTTCCCAGAATGCACTGCAGCCAGGAAGCATATCATTGTCTTAGAGAATTGTTTGTTTGGGTTTTTTGTTTTGTTTTGTTTTTCCCTTGCAAATTTGTGATTTTATTTTATTTTTTAAACTCCAAAAGTCGGGGGGGGATTGTTATTTATTTATTTATTTATTTAATTTAAACTTATGACTTTAATTTCAAAACCATCTGAGCTTATTTTTTCTCAGAATATTACACCCTCCCTCAGTTCCATATTTTATTTTTTATTTTATTTTATTTTACCTACCATGGCCCTAAGACGCCATCGTACAGTTGTGTCCCATGCCCGTGTGTAAGATGGTTTACGCTGGTGTTGTCATAGTAACTCTTCTCATTGATCATACTGGTTTTCCTGGGTTTTTTTTTGTTTTTTTCCTGCCCCACTGTCGTCCTCGTCATCAAGACATTTCAAAAGCTGCGACTGAATATAAAACACTCTTTCTTCTAAAACATCTAAACCTTTTACTTCCTGAACGTGGCTTTAAAAACTAGAAAACCCACAGCCTGATCATGTCAAACCCGCTTTTCACGTGGCGTTCCATAAGCACTCAGAATTGATGGAAATGTCTGGTTTAAACAGAACGTGGAGAGGAAGAATCTGATGAGGAAGTGCACAGCTAATGGCTAACATATATTTTCCATTTTGTTGCATTTTGAACATGAAGTTCAAATTAAAACTGTAAAATCAATGATTTAGTTTTACGTTTACTCGTATCTGCATCATGTCTCGTTTTTCTTTCGCATATGTGATTATTTTGTAAGGAGTTCAGATCCGTTTTATCGGTATCTTACAGCAATCATGAGATTTATAATTTAGTGTTTCTGATGAGCAGCCGTTACTCGTCTTATTTGAAGGATAAGTAAAATGTAAACATTGGCCTCTTAAAATTACAATTCTGTAGTTTTCTCTGTTTGCGGAATAAGAAATATCCTCTGTCAAGGATTAGCATCAGTATCCAGTTGTTACGCTAAACTCTCTTCTGTGGCTAAATGTGTATATTAATATTTCATTTAACTAATAAGGATATTGACAAAATATCCTTTTAAAGGAGTCTGAACACTTTTTTTTTTTTTTTTTAATCTCTGTTTATCCGACAGTCATGGACTCACAACATCTCCAAGGAGAAGGAGTTTCTCCAGAAGCTTGTGAAGGCCAGCGTCATCACAGACTTGACGAAAGGGATCTGATTTTCTCGGCGTGGAAGCGAGAACCCGAGGATGCTGGGAAACCCAGTGAACATTAAGGTGTACGGATGCAGCTGTAGAAAAGAAGGACGTGATGCTATGACGAAAAATGCGTATGTGCCTTGTCAGCGAGGAGCTTCCTCTGACCTGGATCGCATCCTGAACATCTGGAGAGACCCGGGTTCCAAACTCATCTTCGATTACAAGTATAATCAAAGACCCGAGAGGTGGTGAGCAGAAAGTGCGCTCGGCTGATTGTGCCAAATGTACCTCTTCAGAGGAGAAGGTTCTCCTCTACAACCTGAATGTATTCACTGTGTCCATTCTGCCAGGTCTGAGTGTTTTTATTTTATCATCACGCCTTTGTTTTTTCGTCCGCTCCACGCCATCCTCGTCACTGGAAGGTCAGAGGTCAGCCTTCAGATAGTGATATGAAGTGTATTATTAAGAATGGATGTTTATCCTCTTTTTTTTTTTTTTTAAATAATAATTATTATTTATTACATGATTGAAGCCCTCTTTAATTTGAGAGGATTTTTAATGTTCTACTCTGTTTAATAGGAGGTTTGGTATTTTATAATTATTTTCACATGTTAATTATTTGGGTTTTTTTTTTTCCTTTTTAATTATATTGTATTCTCTCTCTCTCTCTCTAAATCATCTAAAACTGGAATTGAACAATTCACAGCTTCGTCACGCCAAGCCGCCATGCTGTTCGTGTCGTGCCTCTGTGTGTCGTACGGCGTCTCGCTGAAGGTGTTAAAGGTCCAGAATACAAAATGCCTGAAAATACAAATGTTTACTTTTTTGATAACGTGATCAGCTTTGCCAGGTTGATGGTTGTTTTCCTTTGTACTTTTCAAAAAAGTTGTCGTCTGTATTTCTACAAATTTCTAAATGTCACGGCTGTTCTTTGTAATTTCATAAGCTACCGTATGTATTTTAGAAGAATGGATGTAACATTATATGAATCACAGTCAGGGGAAAAGGAACCTCGCCATTTTTTTTCCCCAGTACATCATTCGTTATTTTGTTCGGAGTTGTTTTGTTGTTGTTGTTTAGTTTTGCACATTTAGACATTTTCGCTTTACAGAGATTCAGACCGGACCCCATGGCAAGCAAGCCAAAAATGTGAGGACTTCCCCAGGAAAAAGTCACATAAAAAGCAGACTTTAGAAGAGCCGAAACGGGAAACTAATACAGGGGTCGACAAATCAGGACGAGCAGATTTCATGTTTAGGCTATTAATATTTAAATTGGAAAATCTGTTCAAAAAACAACTTTCTATTGGCTTAGAGAAAACAATCGCACTGCCTGCTGCACTACACACATCAGATCAGAAAAGGCTGATTTTTACTGATCGGATTAATGAGCGCTCACAGGATGCAAACGGTTTTGGAATTGGAGACATCTAATGTGTCTAACGCAACACTGATACATAGGCTAACTCTCTTCAGCTCCTCATTGTTTAAAATGACGAGAAAATAAAAACGCTAGCCAGACCCTAATTGTTTTACATGCGAAGCTCAAAGCTGATTTTTTTTTTCCTTCTCCCTCCCTGTTGCTGAGTTTTTGTTGCATCATCACCTGCTTTCTTAGAGCACTTAGTTCGCTAACTGGCTTGACGTATAATTATTACATTCCATTAGATACCATTTTTCACCTCATCAGTTAGGCTTCTAGGCCAAAACTTAGGACTGGGCGGCACACTGGAGCTTTTACTTACCTGGTTGAGCTCGCTAATCAGTTTGATGATTTGTTCACCCTATAATATCAGAATTCATACAAATTTCTAGGCAATCAGATAATTTCTGTTTATTCTATCCACATTCACTGGATATGAGCAGTCACACGCTCTGATTGGCTACTCTACAACTAGGATATCAGCTCATATACTGTGAGTAGAGAAAAACAAAATGGCATCAAGTCAGATATATCACTTTATCAAGTATTTAAAAGAAACAGAAATAGCTAAAGAAAAGAATATTTTTTCCCCAGTATCTCCTGCTCCACACTCCAGCCCAGTCAGTGACAGGAATGCACCTTTAAATTGGTTTGCCAACTGGCAAAAAAAAAAACTAAAGAAGAAGAAAATGGGCTGAGCGTGTTGCTGAACCAACCGAGGACGAAATAAAAACTACTCAAAAACAAAACCCCAAAAAATAAAAAAGCAACAAAATATGGAAAAGTAGTTGATGGTAAGAACATATCTTTTTTTTTTTCAAGAATTATCATCACATTTTTCAGAAATTGCTCCGGTCATTTCGCCGGTTTGTTTGCATTCTGAGCGGAAATTATTTTGTTGGACGTTTTGTATAAAGTTTTTATTTATCAAATTTGCAAAAAATAAAAATGCTCCGTTTCTCAAAATCCAGTGAATGTGGAGAGAATAAAACAGTTATTCCACTCAACCTCGTCGTACATGGATTATAGACAACTCGGTGCTACGCGCCTCGTCAGCGATCAGCTCACGTACGACTCGATTTCGTGGAATAACTTAAATATACCACAGTCTACAACAAGCTGGTAATTTTAGGTGTAAATGTAATCCGTAGCGGAATTACGAGGACACATGAAATTAACGGAAATCTGCAGCTCGTGTGAGCTTCATCTCAACAAGTCTGGAGTATGTATGACTGGAAATGAATGGAATTTGGGATATTACTGCAGTTTGTCACTAAAGAAGCTGCAGTGTCATGTTAACAAAATGTAAGCAAGTGATTTCCTTCGAAATGTATATCTATAGAATTATCTTCACCAGCATAATAAATATGTTGGCCATTTTTAAGGTTTGGGAAATGTATTTAATCTTAGCCGAGTTTGACCATGCTTGGATTTGTGATCAATATATCAGTACACACGCACAAAAGAGAGAAGCAAATTTGTCCAGAGTGAGCAGAAAGGTCAAACTCGGCTAAGCGTATCATATTTATTATGTTTGGAGATCTGTGTAATGCTGGATACAGAGTATCTGAATCTCATGCCAAAGATATGTATGCAGTAATGTAGTATTATGAAGTGCTTCCTAACGTATGTCCCGATCTCTGTCAGCACTTCGAGAACTGAACATTCTTCTAACGCGTGGACTTCTTCATCGTTACTGTCTTGCCTGGTTTCCCATCGTTTTGATGGACCGATCATCATCGCAGCAGTGACCGCAGGATGAAGAGTGGTTGATCAGTCATTTCGACAAACCTGGACACGTTGTGTAAAGCTTTCTGTCAAAACAACTGCCAGATCATTGAGTCAACCAGAACATGCATGATGTCCAGCACCTCCCATCGCCTCTCACATAGGTGGGGCTGTCTGCTGTCAGTTGATGTAAGAATAAATAAAATTTAAAAAATGACAAATGGAAATGGATTTTCGTTCTTAATGCACATACGTAACTTGCTATTTTATGTCAACGAGCTTCAAACTGGTGACAAATTCAAGGAAAAACCATTGGCTGTGTTCTGCTGTGGCATGGTTTGGGTTCACTCAGTCATTGCAAGTCAATCCAGAGTTCTTCTGAATGATCTGCTTTATCCTGATATGCATGGGCATCTTCCAGAGTGACTCCGCTCCCATCCAGAGCTCACTCAATAGTTTGATGAAAATGTAAATGATGTAAATCATGATGGCCTTCAAACCCGTCACATCTCAATCCAGTTGCTCATTGATAGCAGATTTTGGAGTGATGTATTTGGGGGAAGCCATTGCCAGATGGTTAGAGGAACAGCTTTGGGACCAAAAGGTCAATGGTTTGATTCCCTAAACCATCAGGACTGGCTCAAGTGCCCTTGAGCAAGGCACCTAACCCCCAACTGCTCCAGCAAGTGTGGTGGTGGTGTACATTGTGTCTGATTAGCCAAAGAAAAACTGATGATGTGATTATCAGTTCGGGCAAGAATCCGGCCATAACAAAACATTTTAGGCACCAACAGTACTCTCTACTACCACCATCAAAACACCAACTGAGGGGAGATCTTTCAGATGAACCATGTTCATCATACCAATACACTTCCAGAGATGTGTACAATCAATGCTGAGGCAGGTTAAAGATTTTCTGGTGGCTTGTGGTGGCCCAAACACCTTACTAACACCCTTGGTGGTTTTCTTTTATTAATTTGGCACCCATCTGAAGTTTATGGGTCCATCTGGATTAAAATCAACATACTGTACTTCCATCCACCCACCAAAATCCCATAATTAGTCAGCAACTGTTGGTTGACACCATTTTTAGAACGCCATCAATACTTTTTGGTAGAATTTCCTAGAAATGTTAGAAGGCTCAATTCTGTGGGTTTGTTTTTTTCATTTTTAAAAAGGTCCCTCTGCTTTCCATATCATGTTTGATTTTGGGGGAAAAAAAGTCAAGTTTGCTTCAAAAGCAAAACATGCGCTTGTTTTAAAGTACAAATGTGTCTTTGGACTACCTGTGCAATCCTTCTGACCTGCAAGAAGCACCTCAGCATGTTTGGATTGTTCGCAATTACATGGATCACCGTGAACTTCAGTAAATCTGCCAATCAGTTCACAGGAAAAAGACCCCATTACAGATTAATCCTCCACTGACATGAACTGTAGGACTTAACCAAAGTGTTAACCAAAGCAGTGCTGGAAGTTTTCCCAAATGAGAATACAATTATTTAGGATGTTGGTAGGTTTTTTAATAATTCTTCTGCGATTCTGTCAATCCACACCATATGGAAAACCCATTTGGCAGTGATCACCATGTATTACAATATTAAATCCCTGAGATACGAGTCTAATTCGGAGTGAAGTTTTAAATGGAAAAAGACCACCGGAGTGAGACCTGAAAGTCCATTCCCATCACTCTACCTACAGGGAATCTGTGTGAAAGTGGAATATTCTCCTTGCGCTCCTCATCCGTTTAGGTTTTGTGAGGATCTGATTTCATTGGAGTGGCCCCAGAAGACCCTTAACATGGACTCGCACTCAGCTCAGACAGACGCTTCAGCAGATGTGTTGGAGCACCAAACTCGAAATCCCTTTAAAGGCTGATATTTTTTATTTATTTATTTTTTGTCCATCCTGTTATTAAAAATACCAGCAGTATAGCGTTTCCCATTCTGGCATCAGGACTCCGTCTCGTGTTATTTTGGCAGATTTGCCAAAGTGCCTTTACGGATTTGACCCAAACCTCCTGAGACCCCCACATCCATTCTCTCACGTCTTATAGAAGCATGTCATGCTCCACTGACGCAACCCTGAGCCGCCGCGGTGCAGTTGCCCCAGTCATGTGGTGGTGTCTTTATTTGCGCTGACATTCGTCCACAACACCCTCTCCCCTACTTGTTATTAAGAACTCCTCATGGCCCAAAGCTTTAAACCTCGCCTCCCTATAAACATGTATCCTCCTCTCAGAATAATTTTAAACCCACAGTGACATTCACAATGTACTTTGTCAAACATGTAAAGCGTGTTTATGTGACATTGCGACTCGTCGGCTTTTGCAACTGTTTGTTCTTCTCTTGGAAATGACATGAGGCATCCACTCGCTGAAATTGACCAGATTCCATTCTTGTTTAATTTGGAGCCAAAGCCAGTGGTTGAAAAGGGTGTGCAGACCTGAATATGTCTACCAGATAGCAAGCACCCAAACAAGCATCACCACAAATGTTCTAATCACTTTGCCGTAGTCTAAACTACATTTCCCAATCCAGCCATTGGGAACCTGCCAGATGGTCCACATTTTTGCCAGAACCAAGCAATCAAGCAGGCTAGAAATTCAGTTCAGGTGTGTTAAGATCTGGGTAAGACCAAAAATGTGGAGACTCTGGGGGGTTCCTAAGGATTTGATTGGAAAAGATTGGTGTAAAGTGGCATTAAAGTCTAAAGTCCTTCCCACGCCAGGACCTGGTCTTCCCAGGTACTCTCCCGTCCCAGTACTAACCAGGCCTTTAAGGTGTGTTGGGTGGCACCGATCTCCATTTCTGTAGCCCTTGGCCCACTCACCTATACAGCAAGGGTTACATTGGGGAGCTAGTCCTCTGGTAACGATGAGAGTTTGACTCCCCACTCGCATCTGTATTGCAGCATGCCCTTCCAAATGGTAGTAGGTACCATTTTTATAATAGTCTTTGGTATGACCCAACCACGAGTAGAACTCAGGATCTCCTGATCGAGAGGTGGACACCCTGGGAGACCTGAAAGACCAGGTCCTGGCACGGGAAGGACTTTGACCTTTTGAATGTGTGCAATTCCCTGCGATTGACATGGCTAATCCAGGATGTATTCCTTCCTTGCACCAAGTGTTCTTGGGACAGACTCCAGAGCCGCCACCACCCTGACCAGGATAAAGTGCTTACCGAAAATGGAGGAATAGTCCAAATCTCAGGGGGTCTTAAGGAATTTTGAAATCTTGTAACTTCCTGTCTCTCTCTATTTTTCTCCATTTTTTTTTATTGTGGAACTCCTACCCAAGTGACTTCACTCTGGGGGTCTGACGATCTAAAGCTGTCAAAAGCAGAAGCTGTTGAGTTCTTTCCATGTTTGACAGTTCCATAGCTGTATGTCACTAAGTTGAGGATGTGGTCTACACTCACAAAATCAAAGTTTTGAGAGCCAAGCCTGTTCTAATACTGCTCACCAATTTCTTCTAAATATCTCAAAAGCTCCAGTGACCCACTCCCTTGCTAACGGAGCCTGTTGAAACAAAGTCTTGACCATGGATTTGGTTTTATGGCCCATGATTATGAGAGCTAGAAAAGCAAACAAAACGGGAAAGCATAGACTTGAATGGCAGGTTTGTTTGAACCCCTGGAGAAAGGGTATGAAAGGAGCTGTGCAGATGCTAGGAATCACGGAGAACCCTTCTGTTCTGTCCTTCACATCTGGATATACATCCTTTCACCTCCTGCTAAGACCCAGCAGGTAGAGTAATGGACACTTAGAATAAATAATATAAATGCGCAGGCTTGAACCTTGTTGCATCTTAATAAACCCATGTTTTGGATAATATTTCTCTCAACCACTGAGAGGAATCATGTTAGGTCGGTGTGCATCATGAAGACTTTTTTTTTTTTTAATCAATCCCGTAATCTTAAGATGACTCAATGCACAAGGAAATGCAAGGGGTGTGGTTACAGTCATGTGGTCTTCAATCTCATTTTTACTTCTAAACCATTCAAGTTGGAGCCACACCCTGTTACACATCCCCTTGTAAATACACTGACAGTCAATGAAAATGTCCAGGTGACGTTTATGAAAATAATTTTATTCATAAGCTATGAAATCATGTACTAGAAGCTTACAGATCAATATACTGACATTTAACTCGAGATGAATAAACAAAAAATCACAATTGTTGTGAGCTTTGATAATGTACAGTCCGAACAAAATGGATACCCTGTAATTGGAAAGTTGCAGCTTCAGTACCGAGTATTGTCCCCACCAACAGCAATACAAGCCGTCAGTCTGCGACGCATACTGCGTATCAAACGGCGAATCCTGTCTTGTGGAATGGCCTGCCACTCCTCTTGAAGAGCCTGGATCAGTTGACCTCTGTTCATGGGACGAGGAACATGGTTCTGGATCTGAACACCAAGGTGATCCCATAAATGCTCAATGGGATTGAGATCAGGTGAATACGCAGGCCATGGCAGGGTTTGGACATTCTGACCTTCCAGGAACCCTCTGGTGACACGGGCAGCATGCGGACGTGCATCTGTCATCTGGATTTAACCGTGGCATCTTGGACGTAAGGAATACAAAAGTCGGCTTTTTCATGGCCTTAATAAAGGCTATCCAACCCATCCTTTCAACCGTATACAAATTTTTGTTTTTCTCCAAAACAGCACTTTGAGCTGATTCCTAAAGACCACTCCCTGAAGACTATTGAAAAATGTTTGGATTGAGAAGAACTCATTAATGACTTCTGTGCACGCTATTCAATAGAAACATCTCAAAACAAACATTTCCCCAACTCCGTATTGCATAATATGTTGAATTATTGACCTGGACTTTTTCATTGACTGCCAGTGTACCTTTCTGTTTGGTAGGTTTTTTTTTTTATTGCTTTATTGGGCATGACTTCTCACATCAAATTACAAAAATACAAAAATAAATGAGCAAAAAATAAATAAATAAATAAAAATAACTGACAAGAAAGCCACCCAAAGGGGTCGGCACGAACGGGACCCGAAAGTACCCATGCGAGGCCCGAAAGTACCCATGTCAGGTATACAATTGTTCAAACGTTTGACCAGAAATGCCCTTTCACTGATTTTTCATTCATATTTGATCGATGACCTACAACTTACCAGAAATCTGGATGACACATGCTGGTTCTTGGTGTTGTGCCTGGATTTAATCATCTGGACTTTTAATATTAAAGAGCAAGTTTTTGTTTAATTAAAAAAAGTTGTAGAAGTGACTCATCAAGCAAAGACATGTACGGTACACTACAGTACGTTATGTTCCCGCTTTCTACACTCCTGGGCCATTTTATCATGTACGCTTACTTCATAGGTTATTTTGTAGATGTAAAATTACTGACTGTCGCTCATCTGTTTCACATCAGTGGAAAAGGATGTTCGTGGTTTTTAGGGTAGTTTCAGGGTACTGGAGGGTAAAATATGACCTACAAGCTGAAGACCCACAAGGTGCACCAACACCAAAAGAAGGGTTCGAAAAATAAGGAATAAAACACACAGGGGCATTCTGTTAGAGAAAAATAAGCAACAACAGAGTGGTGTGACGAAGTAGAGTTACAGTTACCATCTCAAAGATGCTACTATAGATATTTAGTCACTGCCTAAGGAAACAAAATTAACCTGAATAGAACCAGAACGTCAAGGGCGTAGGAGCTCATCTGTCCTGCCATCAGAACAACTCTGACGACCAAAACATCAAACAGGGGACCAACCTCCACGGCAAACTGTTTACAACAGGAACATCAACAAAGGACTAAATTTTGTTCCCCGAGTGAAGATCGACCCAAAATATCCATCAGAACTGAATTTACATGATAAATGAGAGGAGATACAGTTCTAGTCAGAAGAAAATGTGTTAAGTTGACCTAATTACTGATTTGTTAGCAAGAAATTAACTACAATGACAGTGTTGTGCAGAAGGTCGAGTTCTTTCAGATAAAACAATCAGAACTGAAATCCATTGAGAGCTGAGGGAGGAGATACGATTTCACTGAAAATAAAGTTGTAAACAAATTGCTTACAACAGGAAAATCACCAACCAAGTTTTGTTCCTCGAGGGAAGATCGACCCAAAACATCGATCAGAACTGGAATCAGATGGGACATGAAAGAGGAGATATAATTCTAGTAAAAGGGCTGGAAAATTTGTTAATTTGGCCTAATTAGCAAAAAAATTTGACAAAACAACAAGTTTAGTGATGAGTTCATTCAAACAAAACAATCAGAACGGAAATCTGTGGAGAACTGACGGAGGAGATACGATTTAACTGAATTGTGGATGACGGACGCCACGCCATGGCGACAGCTCATCGGCCTTAAGGACACACGAGCTAATAATAATATTGCGATAATATTACAGCACCATGAATGAACCATCGAATTGTGTCGTGTCATGTTTTTCACCTTAATAAATCACTGCATCGTCTTGTGACAGTGAGACCAATAATAAGATTCACATCGCAGTTACGATACATATTTATTCCTTTCTTTGACGCCGCATGCCCTGCGCCAGAAACAACACCAGCACATTTATTATGGTGCGAGTCTGCTGGGTGCCTGGGGGACAGCAGTGAACCAGCACTTTCACGTTACATCACTGTAGAGTTACCATCCAATATTATCGCACGTAAGAACTAATCAATATTGATCTGTGGTAGGTTTAGATTATCTACAACTAAGGGAAGGTGATCAGAATTGCTACTGAATTTTACAATAATTGTTTACACGAGTGTGCAGAGTAAGAAATTGTTCTTTTTTCATAAAATGTGTTAGTAAATAATCCCATGTTATTTTTTTAAAAGCAAATTAAAAATAAATGCTGGACAAAAAACCGTCTTTATTGATTGATTGATTGATTACTTTATTCTGAACAATAAAGAAGAAAGATATAAAAATAAAAAAAATTTAAATAAATGCAATAATCAGAACATCGTCATAAACAAACAGAATAGCGTAGCCACAAGGCAATAACATAATGTTCAGAAAGGGTTAGGAAGAAGTAATAACTTATCCAATCCTAACCCTCTATACCACCGCTAATCAAACGTCACTTTCCGCCATAATAAACTATATATACAAAAGAAAACAAAAGCAACAAACAAAAAGAAAACATGCCAACATACCAAGACATACCGACATGGTATAATATCGACCAAATCAAATCATATATACAGATACTTATGTTATGCATATATACACACACACAATACATATATACAGTACATACATATACACATACCTATAACTATACACTAAATACAAGAAGACCAGTCACAGACTTACTCTCAATTTCATCATCACCTATATAGTCTGCCTGTCCTCATTCTCATATATTTTTATTAACATGTTTTTATATAATTTTTTAAACAGTTTTATGTTGGTGCTAGGGCGGCACGGTGGTGTAGTGGTTAGCGCTGTCGCCTCACAGCAAGAAGGTCCTGGGTTCGAGCCCCGTGGCCGGCGAGGGCCTTTCTGTGTGGAGTTTGCATGTTCTCCCCGTGTCCGCGTGGGTTTCCTCCGGGTGCTCCGGTTTCCCCCACAGTCCAAAGACATGCAGGTTAGGTTAACTGGTGACTCTAAATTGAGCGTAGGTGTGAATGTGAGTGTGAATGGTTGTCTGTGTCTATGTGTCAGCCCTGTGATGACCTGGCGACTTGTCCAGGGTGTACCCCGCCTTTCGCCCGTAGTCAGCTGGGATAGGCTCCAGCTTGCCTGTGACCCTGTAGAAGGATAAAGCGGCTAGAGATAATGAGATGAGATGATGGTGCTATTTTTGAGTTCATTATCCAGACCATTCCACAATTTCACCCCACAGACTGTTATGCACATACTTTTCAGAGTTCTTCTAGCATTTACTCTCTTAAAATTCATTTCCCCTCTCGGGTTATACCCACCCTGCCTTTCCATAAACGTATTTTGTACCTCACCCGGAAGAAGGTTGTGTCTTGCTTTATGTATAATTTGTGCAGTCTTGTGTTTAACCAGATCAGTGAATTTCAGAGTGTGTGCTTTTACGAATAATGCGTTTGTATGCTCAAGATATCCCGTATTATTGACGATTCTTATTGCTCTTTTTTGTAATGTGCATAACGGCTGCAGGTTAGATTTGTAGGTATTACCCCATATCTCCACACAGTCGCTCAGATATGGAAGTATGAGTGCATTATACAGAGTATGTAGTGATTTATAGTCCAGAATGTGTCTTGATTTCCCCAAAATTGCAGTAATCTTTGCTATTTTTGCTTTAACATGATTAATATGTGGTTTCCAGCAGATTTTATGATCAACAATCACACCCAGAAATTTTATTTCATAAACTCTTTCTATGGTTATGTTGTCAATTTTCAATTCAACTTGAGGGTTCGACTTATATTTTCCGAATAAAATAATCTTTGTTTTACTCAAATTCAATGACAATTTGTTTACATTAAACCACCTTTTTAATTTATTCATTTCGGTTGTGATTGTCTCCATAAGCTGCTGTGCATTGTCCCCGGCGCAAAAGGTGTTTGTATCATCGGCAAATAAAATGCATTTCATTATACATGATACATTACATAAGTCATTAATGTACAATATAAACAGTTTAGGACCTAAGACAGACCCTTGCGGTACTCCACATGTTATGGGCAAATAATCAGATGTGTGATCTCCAATTTTTACAAATTGTTGCCTGTTACTTAAGTAGCTCCTCACCCAGTCCAAACCAACCCCTCTGATATCATACCTCTCTAATTTGTTGAATAGAATGTCGTGATTTATTGTGTCAAATGCTTTCTTTAGATCTATGAAAATTCCCATAACATGTTTTTTATTGTCTATGCCATTTGTGATTTTCTCGATAAGTTCCATTAATGCCAGGGTTGTTGATCTGTCTTTCCGGAATCCGTATTGACTGTCAGCTAAAAGTTTATATTTTTCAATGAAGTTGTCTAGTTTTGCTGTGAACAGTTTTTCGAGGATCTTGGAGAACTGAGAGAGTAAAGAAACTGGCCTGTAATTTGTGTAATGGTGTCTATCCCCACATTTATATAAAGGTATAACTTTAGCTATTTTCATGTTGTTTGGAAATTTACCAGATTGAAAAGACATATTACATATGTGAGTAAATGGTTCTGCAATTTCTTCAATAACTTTTTTTATTAAACTCATATCAATATCATTCCAGTCAGTGGAGGTTTTACTTTCACTTCTCCTTACAATGTCTATGACCTCTTTTATGCCAACTGCACCAATGAATATAGATTTAGGATTTCTCTCCCATCGAGCAGCCTCCGCCCCTCCAGGTGTGTCTGTATCCTGAATCTTTTTTGGAATATTTATGGAAATAAAGATACAAATTCCGTTGTCCGGTGGTTGTGTTTATGAGATGCGTTGCCTTGCACTTACGATCAAGTTCCCTGTGGTGATACTCAGACGTTGTTTGTACTTACAGTTGTTATACGGCCGCAAAAACCATCAAAAATCAGGTCAATGCATGACAATATTCTCTTAAGTATGGAGCTTTGCTCCGCTATAAACACTTATTCCTTCACTAGCCTCTATTTTTTCTCTCTTCTTCAATCAAACAAGACCACAAAGTGTAAACTCGTCTGTCCTGAAGATGTCGGAAAACATAAAGTTACAGGAAAAACTTCACCATATCCAAGATTACACACTTTTTAAATCCATTGATGGACCAATGACTGTGCAAGTCCCTGCGAGTGATGTTTAGAACGAGAGCGCGTTAATCTAAACCTGTGATGTGCAGCTGCACTACTGTCAGAGCTGCTGTTCAAGAGAATTAATCAACACCTCCTCTTCTGACCAATCACAATCCAGAATTCAACAGCACTGTTAAAGTTCTGTCAGTGTTGCACATTGTTTAGAACGTCATCAATGACGCCAACACCACTGCTCTACCTTTGATGTGGAACTTTCTGGAAAGCTAGTTCTACCGATTGTGTATTTGTACAGTCAGTACGTAATGACGTGTTGTCATTGTGATAATAATGACGGCTCGCTCGAATGAAAGATCTCATCTCATTATCTGTAGCCACTTTGTCCTGTTCTACAGGGTCGCAGGCGAGCTGGAGCCTATCCCAGCTGACTACGGGTGAAAGGCGGGGTTCACCCTGGACAAGTCGCCAGGTCATCACAGGGCTGACACATAGACACAGACAACCATTCACACTCACATTCACACCTACGCTCAATTTAGAGTCACCAGTTAACCTAACCTGCATGTCTTTGGACTGTGGGGGAAACCGGAGCACCCGGAGGAAACCCACGCGGACACGGGGAGAACATGCAAACTCCACACAGAAAGGCCCTCGCCGGCCACGGGGCTCGAACCCGGACCTTCTTGCTGTGAGGCGACAGCGCTAACCACTACACCACCGTGCCGCCCCGAATGAAAGATCTTCTCTAAATTGTAGTAGGATGGAAAGAGGACAAAAGTTTTCATTTTTCCCTTTACTGATCTCGGTGGACGTTTCAGTAGCTGTACGATGACGGAAAGTGCACGACTTGCCTCCTGCTGAGAGCACTGACGACGGTGCGAGTACGGTAGGTCGACTCGCCAGAAATGTTTTTGTTGTAAGTGTACACCTTCAGTGCGCCGAACCTGGCATGTATGTGTTCCTGGTGGTTGAGATTGTTGTTTCAGTGCTTAGCTGCTTAAAGAATGTTGTTAAATCTGTTCAATAATGCGTGTTCATCGTTCAATCTGACATCCATGGTTTCAAAGTCAGGTGTCTTGTTATTACGTCATGTATTTAGAGCAGGGTTTGACTGCTGATGCTTTTTTTTTTTTGCACTAATGAAGTTACATTTCACTTTTTGCTATTCTTAATCTTACTCTAAACCTTTCTTGCAAGTCGCAACACATCAAAACAATTGTGACGAAGCTTTCTCTTTCCCTTTGTACTGTCTGTGTATCCTCAGTGCAAAAATACCCATGAGTCAATGGTAGGTGGAGAAAACCCTCAGTGATGCATCTGAAAAGATGCTTAGACATGCCAATTCTTCTTCTTCTGACATTTTCAGGGGGTTTACCTGACAAGATTGCAGTCTTGGTCGATACTTGTGCATCTTGAAACTGGAAATTTGCGAATGATTGCAATTTATTTGTCACAGTTTCAGGACTCGTCATGAGGACATGATTCACATTCGCATGCATGCATTGTTGGTCTGGTCTATTAATAGTGCTCTGGGGAACCTCCCTTTGTTTGTCATGATGATGGGTTTTTTTCTTGTTGAGAAGAACGCATGCGAAGCCTTGTTTACCCTCGGCTTTACGCGCCGAACCTGGTGTTTGCAGAAACTGCCTGCTTCTGTGTGGAGGGAACTCAGATGGAGGGAGGTGCTGGGACGGGCTGATGTTGGAGTTCCTGAGAATCGTGGCAAAGTAATTCCTCTCTAGGTGTCTGTTCTGTTCTGGAGTTACCAAATCGTCACATTACAAATGTTAGATTTATAATTAGATGTGATTTGACTACAGTGCACACAGGGTTTACAAGGTTCTACAGGTGACATTTAAACCAGGTGTGTTTACATCTCACCATATAAAGCTTTGACGCTGTAGCACACCTGAGACCTGCTATATGTTCATTACTGTGTTATGAGCATTTTTGTGATCTTAAAAAACAAATCGTTTGTCTCTCGACTAAAGGTGTTATGACTGAAAAGCAAACCGTCCGTCTCTGCGACAGGGGTGTCAAACGTCAAACACACGACCTCATGAAGGTTCAGATCTGAGCTGTCACATGAACTTATTCTAGATATATATCATCTTGTGAACCGTAACTGAACTGAGAGATTAAAAAGGGCCAAGGAAAAAACAGAGTGATAAAGTCAGACAAAATGTGCTACTCAGCTACTTGTATATAATTCTTCATTAGCATGAGAAATGTTTCATGCTGTAAGTACAGTATGTCTCTTTCCAAATGAACCATTTATGCATTTTTTCAGATAAACGCATGAACACATTTTAGAGGAATTGTCGAAGTGTTTGTGGCTTATGAAACAGAGTTTATTTTGGTCCAGCACACTTGACATTGAAATAAGTTCCTAAAATGTCTGGCATTTCTGCTCTATGACCTTAAAAAGGAGTTTAAGACCCAGAGATGGCGTTGGTGTACTCTCTGACTCTCTGACTGTACTAAACCACAGCCTCTCTGTCCAGAACACTATCATCGATGGAATGATAATCGCGAAGACTAAGACTGATTTTAAGACTCTGGAAATCAGAAACTGTGCCTCATTTCAAGGCGTGGCTAACGGAACTTACTAGTGTATTACACGTGGAGAAAATCTGATATGGCACGGTGGACAACCTTAACAAATTCTACAACACCTTGCAGCCATTTTTGGATCATCTTGCTCAGCTTGATGGAGATCCGAGCCAGTAAGAAGGTCCACAGTGGGCCAGCCACAGGGTTGCCAGATACTGCTGATGTTTTCCAGCCCAAAATATGTTCAAAACCCACCAAAATGCACTTGAAACCGCCCAATCTGGCAACACTGGCCAGCCACCGCTACCTTGTGGATTTGTGTTGAGGTGTAAAGCTCTCGTGATGTAACAGGATATTTCATCGCTCTGTAATGGACACCTGGTTCTGGCTTTACTTTCTATTTAATTTAATTTAATTTAATTTTCTTCTTTTTTATTAATAATAATAATAATAATAATAATAATAATAATAATAATGTGTAAAGTCTACTATACTGTTTTCAAATGCACCTAAAAACTTACTAAATATAATAATAATGTATAAAAGTAAATATATGTACATTAAAAAAAATTGAAAAATGAGTTCAGTCATCTAAATGTCTGCCAGAAAAGGACTGTTTTTTTTTAAAGTGAACTTTAATTGCTTGTTTATTTATTTTCCTTGTTATTTTTTTTTTATCCTGTTACTATATCACTTTGGAAAATCTTAATAAAAATAGTGTTTATAAAAAGCACGCTTTAAATCATCCTTAAATGAGAAGTATTTTAGTCTGATTTTATTCTTTTATTATTATTACTGTATGTATTTCAGCCCTGGAGTACTTCAGGGTTCTGTAATTGGTCCATTAAAGTTTTATCCATTACAAATCAGCTGAGCTCATTTTTAAAAACGTGTTATGAATGAAAACAATGCTGATCCTTAAGGTGTAGAAAACACCTTTCAGAATAGTGTCAATTCAGAATATCCTCCTGACTCGTGATGATAGACATGCTGGTGACACTTTATCCAACTAAGTAGTGATGTTCCTTTTAGATCACAAAGAACTACATGACAGTATAATAGAGGGTATAATTGTTGTCTAAACCTCAACAGATTTCTCAATGGCATGGACACTGAATGCCTTGAAAGCACATGACGTAACCTGCAAAAATGAGGATCTGTCATCATGGCGGCAACCGTGTACTGATGATGCCGTTTATTTGACCTCACTCACCGTGCTGTAGACGTGTGGGAGAATACAATCCAAGTGTAAAGGACTAGAAGAGTTGCTCCAAGGCTTGTGGTTCTTTTAGCCACTCACAGTGAGCAAGCTAGCACAAATTAACATTACTCATCAACGTATTTCAACATCAGTGAAATCCTTCAGGTTTGTAAATTTGTGTTTAGTCACAGTCAGGCTCTTGAGCAGCTGCTGCTGTTTATCAACGTCTTCAGAAACAGAGTTAACTCCTGGAGCTTGGGTTGGACACCATCTACTCTGGGACATTCTCCACTTTTCAACATGCTAACCCCTTTTAGAGACTGATCGAAGGAATCACAGTCGTTTACTCAGACGCAAGTCAAGTTTATTTGTACAGCGCTTTTAACAATAAACATTGTCACAAAGCAGCTTTACAGAATTTGAACGACTTTAAACACGAGTTAATTTTATCCCTAATCTAGCCCCAATGAGAAGCCTGTGGCGACGGTGGCAAGGAAAAACTCCCTCAGACGACATGAGGAAGAAACCTCGAGAGGAACCAGACTCAAAAGGGAACCCATCCTCATTTGGGCAACAACAGACAGCCTGACTATAATATTAACATTAACAGTTTTAACATGAAGTCAGTTTCGTTGATGTTATAAACTCTTCATTGATGGAAACTTGAGTGCAAAACTGTTCATGACAACTGCAGTCCTAAAGTTAGCAAGTCAACTGTAGTCCTCAGCCATAAAAGCATTACTGTAAGAGTCCAGAGCGTCCTCCAGGTGCGACTTTCAACTGTCCACATGGGGCCGTCCTCCACAGGAGCGATGCGATGAGACTCCGACCAGACACAGGGCACCAGGATGGATCAGGCAGGTCCGAGGAGCAGAAGAGGTTCAGCGTCTCGATCCCAGGATTGACCTGTAACTCAGAGGGACAGATTTTTGGGGGGAGAAAATGACTGCATGGGTCAAATAGCCCATTTAAACGGTCAGCTAGCATACAGTGATAAACAGTAAGTTCGTGGTCATGAACGCATGACCCCATGAATGTTCCCATGAGGTCATGGTCCTGCTTGTGAGTCGTCTTGGTCCGTCATAAAAGTTTCAGGTTTCAGCAGGTTTCATTCCCGCCGCAGATCATCGTGTCATTTTGAGTTTTGGTCAAAGTGACGGCTGTTTGTGGAGCGTGAGGACATAATTCATGAAACATTATCTGTAAATATAATCTCACCATTATTGTGCATGATCAATCAGCCCTCACGGTGCATTTTAAACTGCATTTGAAAACAAAAACGATTTGTACTGTTTTGCTGTCGGAGCTGCAGGTGAGTTTGCTTAGCGTTCATTCAAAGTCAGTTCAAGGCATTTGAGCTCTTTAAAAGCTAACAAACATGAACAGGTTGGTGGTTAACACCTGAAGACTGCTGTTTCTTTGCCATGGGGTTTTTGCCATGCTGAACTACGCCAACTGAGTGGGTCTTGAATTTGGACTTGAATAGGAAGGAGGATAAAAGATGGAGGTGTGTGGCAGGCGAAGTGTCTGTACATGTCGTCATAAACGCCTCCATCCATAAACTTTTCCTTCTGAGTGCAGTGTGTAATGTTCTGCTTCACTGAACAGACATAAGGGAGAAGATTGCAGGAGGATCAGGGTTGGGCTTCAGAGATTGCTAAATACTTATTTACTTCTTATACTTATCAATAATTAATGCTTTTTATTATTTATAACATTCAGTAGTGGACATACAGATCTAATAACATATATATATATATATAAAACATAGAACAGTAACATTATTATTATTATTATTATTATTATTACTAAACATATCTGCATATTCTGTTCTCTGCTGCATGCTGATAAAATCCACATAAAAGTTATATGAATCATTATGTTAACATATTTCGTAATAATTTATTAAAATATATTATTTTTATATTGCAAATAAATTACTCATAAATTAATACATTTTATAATTTTATATATACATATATATATATAATTTGTATATATTAATTTATTACACTGGAAAATTAATAAATTATATTACAAATAAATCATGATTAATAAGTTTATCCATTTATAATAGTTTATATATATTATTTATTTATTTATTATTTGTTTTACTTTGTGTTCCATTCCTTGTAAATCAATCTTGGGTGTTGATACCGAACAAACAAATAAACAGGGTTGTTGTTGTTCTTCTTCCTATTAATATTATTATTATTAGTAGTAGTAGTAGTATAGTGTGTGTGTGTGTGTGTGTGTGTGTGTGTGTGTGTGTAAAAGAGTCAGAGGGAGGCGCCTCCCTGCACATTAAAGCCTTTGAAGAGTTTTTTTTTCTCTGCTGCTTAAGAGGAGAATACACACACACTCATACACACACCCCATCACACACACACACACACACACACACACCCCATCACACACTCTCACTCACACGCGCGCACACACACACTCCGGCCAGAGTTAAGCGTGTGAGGAGGAGGATGAAGTTGGTGTGAAGGAGCTGGAGGACTGCTCGTGTGTGTGTGTGTGTGTGTGTGTGTGAGTGTGAGTGTGTTTAACCTTTGGGACATGAGGAGCGGAGAGAATCGGCGCCTCACCGGTAACCAGCTTTCACTTCTCTTCTTTACTCCATTTGTAATGAACTTTCAGTCTTTAACTCGTGTTTCTGTTTGTTCCTGAGTGTGTTTCTGTGCCTGAGGGGTGAGAGAGAGAGAGAGTAGAAGCGCATAGAGGGGTTATAACCCTGTTATTATGTGCCATTAGAATAAAAATCAGCAGTGCGCGTTGTTCTCAGTGGAGCGCGCGCACAGGGCAGCACAGAGATGTCAGAACGTGTAGAATTCAATTCTATGGTGTTGAACTAACACTCAGTGTAGAGTGTGAGGGAAAGGAACTGGCTGTGCACTTTGGAAACATCAAAAAATAATATTAATCATAAGAAGAATAATCAGCTGAGGGAAGAACTGAATTGTCATCATATCAACAACATTTCATTATTCCCTAGAAATAAATAAAATTCCCCAACTGTACTTTCCCTTCGTGCTGATCCATCAGAGTTCCATCCATCAGACAGCCGTTGTACCTTTAGTATGTGTCTTTCACCTTTAAAACAAAAGACCTTAAATGAAAGATTGACCACATGCACCTTCGCAGGTGAAAGAAAACGTACAGGTGCTTTCTTTATTCCTCTAACAGCTCCAGCTGAGTTTTATTTTTTTATTTTTACTGTTGTTTTTCTGTTCAGTTTCAGAAACACACGTATGTTTATTTTTTTTCTCCAACCAGACTGTATTTGATTCTTCTTGCTTTGGTCAGCTGAAGTTGTTCTGAAGTGTGCTCTATCAATAATACATTTGACTTGAATTAACCCTAGAGGTTTGTAATAGCTGATGGGAAACATCATGCGTTCCTCCTCAAGTGGTGAATGAACTCCTCATGGCATCGAATTTGCACCGAGAGTGTTCATGAGCATCGAGTTCAGTGTGGACTGATGCAGGAAGGAGCTACAGGGGGTTCTGCTGTTATGTGTTGGTTTCTCTGGAGAAGTGCCAGAAAAAATGGAGATGCTCATGACGGCCCGTTAAAATAAATAAGAGGGGTTTTTTTTAAAGTCTGATTTAATTCATAACCCTGAATCATGGGCATTAAATTAAGTTCATTTGCAGCTAATTAAAAATGTATTAGCAACATGAGAATTGTGGCCGTTTAATGGACTTGAATCAACTTGAAAGTAATACAAGGAATGAATTGATACCATGCAGTGTTGATTCAGCTCCTGTTGTGTTCCTTCATGTCTGGTTTTAGGTGTTAAATTAGGTGTTAATGATGAGTTGATTCAACACTTGGCAGCTTGTCGTGTCGCTCTCTTTCCTCCAGGCTTGTGCTAATGTCATCCAACAATTTATAAAAAGCTACATGAAGCTGTTCAGATCAGGTGGTGGACCAAACATGAAATATCAACCTTGACCAGCAATCTGGAAATCTTTTTAGATATTAACTCAACGTTTCAGACCTTTCAGATGCTCGTGTTTGTGCTTATTTGAATGAATTAGATCGATAACGCAGCAATCTGCTCCAAACTCCATTTTTGTAATTAGCCTGATGTAAATGGTAGAAAGGTTCAGGCTGAACTTCAAAGCAGACGATCACAATCTGCAGATGTGGACTGTAAATCCTGGTTGAAGGTACGAGTTTCACGAAAGCCCGAGTGCTGAGAGGACGTCACGCCTGTTACGTTTCTGTAGGTCCATGTCAAGGCTTCTATTTTTTTTCTCAGCTCCTCACATCATCTCCTGATCTCTTATTCTCTGCACCTTTTCCCACGGACGGCGTTTTTCCTTCGAATTCCTTCGAGCTAACAAAAGCCTTGTGTTTCTGACTGACTGACTGAGATTTATTCGATGAATGTCACATGAGGAAATCGTTAAGTATTTTTGGGATTACAAGACACCTTTTTGGTGACTTGTATCACAAAGAAACACAGTATGTTTTTCCCCATTTAGCCCATTTGCCAACTTAATACCGTTTGTTCAGAACACAGAGAGCTAACATGAATTAGCATTATCATATTGGTAATGTTTAAACATTACAGTATCTTATAAAATAAACTGTTTAAGTAACAAACACTGCTTTCGAATGACTTCTTGCTTAAAAAAGTGGACCTACTAATAGTTTTCAGAAGGATTAAGGTCAGGAACCATACAGCAGTGAAATACAGCAGTAATGGGACAAACACTAAACTACACTGTAACAGCAGGAGGCGCTAAAGTGCTGTTTTAGAGACAAAATAAAAATGCTTGATACATTAATTCTAAGCGCACAACATTTTTAGTAGAATTTCTGTATAACCTGCTAAATTTTGGAATATTTATGACTTTAGAAGTTGATATTTTATGACGTAATTTTTGCAAAATCGTGAAATCTATATCGGCTTAGCAGTTGATGCTAAATGTAATTACAGTGACATTTTATCTCTATGGTGTCTTTTCTTCGTAATTTACCAGTAGTTCTGTGGAAGATATTGATATTGTAGATGCTTTTGTGTTGTTTTTAACTCCTATAGAGCTGTAATATTGTCTGTTTTTGTAACTTTTTGCCAGGTAGCTAAATTGTCAGCTAATTTATCATCACTTTTTAGGAAATTGTTGATATTGTGGATGGTTTTTGTTTTTGTTTCCGGTGGGTTCCACTGTCACTGTGTTTTTAAATTGTCTTTTCTTTTTTCTTTCTTTCTTTCTTTTTTTTTTTTTTTACAGATTTTTGCTAGCTAGCTATATTGTTGGGTAATTTGCCAACACATCTGTCAACATTTTCCTCAGAACTGTTGCGAAATTACCTGACAATTTAGAAAGCTAGGACGTGGCTATCAGTGTATTTTTACATTGCCTGCTGGCTAGTAGCTAAATTTTCAGCTAATCTACCAACATTTCTGAGCAAAAAGTTGATATTCTGGATGATTTTGTCTTGTTTCTACTCTCATTGGGATTCCACAGTGTATAAAAGACTCAACAGCTGATTGGTAGCTAGCGAATGATGTTTTCAGCTAATTTGCCAACATTTCTGAGGAAAAAGTTGATATTCCGAGCTGTTTTATCTTGTTGCCACTGCCACTGTCTTTTTACTTGGTTGACTTGTTGCCACTGTCATAGTGATTGATTTTCTCAGAACTGTTGCGAAATTACCTGACAATTTAGAAAGCTAGGACATGGCTATCAGTGTATTTTTACATTGCCTGCTGGCTAGTAGCTAAATTTTCAGCTAATCCACCAACATTTCTGAGGAAAAACTTGATATTCTGGATGTTTTGTGCTTGTTTTCACTCTCGTTGGGATTCCACATTGTATAAAAGACTCAGCAGCTGATTGGTAGCTAGCAAGTGATGTTTAGCTAATTTACCAACATTTCTGAGGAAAAAGTTGATATTCCGGGTTGTTTTGTCTTGTTCTCACTGCCACTGTATTTTTACTTTGCCGACTTGGTTCCACTGTCATAGTGATTGATTTTCTCAGAAATGTTGCCAAATTACCCGACAATTTAGCTAGCTAGCAAACAGCCATCAATGTCTGTTTACATCAGCTGTATCAAAGACTTAATAGCTCTTTGCTAGCTAGCTAAATTTTCAGCTAATTTACCATTAGCTTATTAATTTATTTGCGTGTGTATATATATATATATATATATATATATATATATATATATATATATATATATAGTGTTTAGTCTATGTCTAGTTCTTATCTAGAGTGTTTATAGTTTGTGTGTGTGTGTGTATATGAGTGTTTAGTCCATAGACATATAAACATAGACGCCGCATTCTGCGTAGAATCATACGTCATCCTCGCCGCCATATTGGATGTGGCAAAGTGGAGATTCTTCACCCGTCTCTGGTATAGCGTCTAGACAGTAGCCGAGAATAAAGATGCCTCATTCATGTGCTGCGTTTAACTGTACCAACAGGTTTACCGTCCAAACGAGATCACATGGGATTACCTTTCACAGGTGAGACTGGAAAAATACTTTTCACTGTATTTGGTCATTATAACATAATTTTACAAACAGATTTTTCTGACTTTGTGGCTAATATGAAGGATTTGGACAGAACAGGTCAGACAGTCAGGATCAGAGAGGGAGCTGTTCCTTCAGTCTTCAGTTTCCCAGCTCATCTCCACCGGGGAGGTGTAGAGTTATAAGCAGTGAGAATTAGAGAATACAGTGCCACACTATGATGAACGTTTTTGAACGTATGATGAATGTTTTTAACCTTTCTGAATGTGAAGGAATCAGTGATGTATTTTGTGACGTTAGAACCTGGCCGAACTCAGTTTGGCGCTCATTCAGCTCACTTTATTCAGCGAGAGCAGGTCTGTGTGGTGACTCAATAAATAAAACAGTACATTTTTATTTTCATTCACTATTTCCAGTTTTTCCACTATTTCCATCATTTATCATATTCAGTCTTGTAGGTTGGTTATTGTGGCCTCAGGTTTTGGTAGCTTGCTACGGTATGCTGACTGATTAGCTTACCTGAGCTATCTATCGCGGATCTGTCGCTAGTTTGCAGTGTACAGGGTATTTCACACACTATTTATAAACATCACATTAAAAGTTATATGTGTTGTTTTGATGCCTGTTTGTTTCCCAAATATATACGTGTGTGTGTTAATGGGTGAATAAAAGGCATCGAGTTAAATATTATTGTAGAAAGGGGCTTTATGAAGTTCAGTCCATTTACTTGCATTGCTTTACGGGGAAGATTTGCCACATCCAATATGGCGGACACTCTGACATATCCCAGCAACGGGGCCACCAGCTCAATGTGGCATCTATGTTTATATGTCTATGGTTTAGTCTATGTCTAGTTCTTATCTAGAGTGTTTATACTGTTTATATTGTTTATTTCAATTATACTATTTTTATTTTTATTTATTGCATTGCCTGTTTGCACCGTGGGTCAGAGAGGACTGAAATTTCATCTGTGCTGTATGTCGAGCGTGTATAGCATATTTGACAATAAAGTTGACTTGACTTGACTTGATTACTTCTGAGGGAAATGTTGATCATTCAGATGGTTTGGTCTTGTATCCTCTGTCTTGGAATTTTTGTAAACATTATCTGTATAAAAGACTCAACTGCTGTTTCCTAGCTAGCTAGCTGAGAGTTTCAGCACATTTACCAACATTTCTGAGGAAACTGTTGATATTCCCGAAGGCTTGGTCTTACAGCTATTTGCTAGCTAACTAAATTTTCAGTGACGTTACCAATGTTTCTGAGAAAAATGTTGATATTCCAGATGACTGTGTCTTGTTTCTGGATGTTTTTGTCTTGAATTTTCAACATTCAAACATTTCTGGAGAAATTATTAATTTAGTTTCTGGATAGGGCGGCACGGTGGTGTAGTGGTTAGCGCTGTCGCCTCACAGCAAGAAGGTCCGGGTTTGAGCCCCGTGGCCGGTGAGGGCCTTTCTGTGCGGAGTTTGCATGTTCTCCCCGTGTCCGCGTGGGTTTCCTCCGGGTGCTCCGGTTTCCCCCACAGTCCAAAGACATGCAGGTTAGGTTAACTGGTGACTCTAAATTGAGCGTAGGTGTGAATGTGAGTGTGAATGGTTGTCTATGTGTCAGCCCTGTGATGACCTGGCGACTTGTCCAGGGTGTACCCTGCCTTTCGCCCGTAGTCAGCTGGGATAGGCTCCAGCTTGCCTGCGACCCTGTAGAACAGGATAAAGCGGCTACAGATAATGAGATGAGATGAGTTTCTGGATAATTCTCTCTTGAATGTCCCAACACTTCTGAAAGAAACCTGTATATTCCGGATATTTTTTGTCATTTCCACTGTCACAGTGGATCCCCCCCCCATAGTTTGTTGTATAGCTCTTTGCTAGCTAGCTATACTGTAACCTTCAATCATTCACTAGCTTATGCTCTGCATCCATATGTTCTAGTTTCGTAACAAATTACTGGCCAGAAAATATGCTTTACGAATGTTCTTCCATCTCTTTTCCCACAAATCTGCTAAATCCAGCAGTGTGATTGGAAAAGCCCTTCCTCTAATGGTGATGAGTGTGTTTTAAACTTCTTAATGGCATGCTTTTGGCGTGAGTCTTCATCCCGAGTCATGAGATCTGAGTTGTTGTATATGTTCAGACCACATAAACCTGTCAGAGACGGTGATGTTTAATGGGCATGTGATAGTGAAAGAGATGGTGGGAGAAGGTTTGTGAGTGTGTGCGTGACACAGAGAGTGTGTGAAAGGGTGGGGGAGTGTGTAAAGATGCACAAGAATATTGTTACCATCTGGATGTCAGCGATAATTGCTCAAAACTGCAAAGTCATTATGGAATCTGTTGTACAATGTGATCTCCAGGCTTTTATAGTTAAAAACCTGTTATGTTGGGGGCGTTGTGGCTCAGGTGGCTAAGGCGCCATACCATAAATCCGGGGACCCGGGTTCGATTCTGACCTGAGGTCATTTCCCGATCCCTCCCCGTCTCTCTCTCTCCCACTCATTTCCTGTCCTGTCTCTACACTGTCCTATCCAATAAAGGTGAAAAAAGCCCAAAAAAATATAAAAAAAAAAAAAAAAAAAAAAAAACCTGTTATGTTAATGCACCAAATAAGTTCTCATCTCATCTCATTATCTGTAGCCGCTTTATCCTGTTCTACAGGGTCGCAGGCAAGCTGGATCCTATCCCAGCTGACTACGGGCGAAAGGCGGGGTACACCCTGGACAAGTCGCCAGGTCATCACAGGGCTGACATATAGACACAGACAACCATTCACACTCACATTCACACCTACGCTCAATTTAGAGTCACCAGTTAACCTAACCTGCATGTCTTTGGACTGTGGGGGAAACCGGAGCACCCGGAGGAAACCCACGCGGACACGGGGAGAACATGTAAACTCCGCACAGAAAGGCCCTCGCCGGCCCCGGGGCTCGAACCCGGACCTTCTTGCTGTGAGGCGACAGCGCTAACCACTACACCACCATGCCACCACCAAATAAGTTATTAAAGGAATACTCCGGGGTTTTTCAACCTGTTCTT
The DNA here is from genome assembly GCF_027579695.1 of Neoarius graeffei. Classification (NCBI taxonomy): domain Eukaryota; kingdom Metazoa; phylum Chordata; class Actinopteri; order Siluriformes; family Ariidae; genus Neoarius; species Neoarius graeffei. The sequence continues at coordinate 57,611,229 of NC_083591.1, read as the reverse complement.
TATTGACTGAATGTGTAGTATACGTGTGATTATCACAGAGAAGAATTTCAACACATCTTCCTGTCTTGAAAAAAAAAGAACATAAGATATGTACTCCGAAATCATCTATAATTGAAATCTAAGGGCAGTTGTCGAGCTTTGTGAAAAGATGTTAATTTAGGAAAAAAGTATTCCTGTAATCAGCTTTCATAGATTCTCCAGTCAAAGGTGTTTTTTTTATTTACTTTTTTTAATGAAGCTCTAAATCTGTCTAACTGACGCTTTTAGATCTGAAACTACTTCTTTTAGATTAGATTAGATTAGATTAGATTAGATTAGATTAGATTAGATTAGATTAGATTAGATTAGATTAGATTAGATTCACTTTATTCATCCCACATTGGGGAAATTCACGTGTTACAGTAGCAAGAAAATGTCAAACAGATAACAAATTAAACTGAAATAAAAATTAGACAAACGAAGGATTAAATACAGAGGGCTATTTGCATTATCTACCATGAAAAAGTATAAAAAAAATCGCCTTATTGAGAGGCTCGGAAAAATTGCACATTACAGGTAGATTCTGTATATATACACACATATATACATAAATTATATATATATAAAAGTATGCATAAAAATAGTTTAAGGATAGTTTTAAAGGAAGCAACGTGTCTTTATGTTCCCACGGCTCATAGTTATACCACAGAACCTTCTGGAAAATGTAAGTAACCGGAACTATAACAAATACTGGAAAGTTAAGTACAGATAAAAACCTATAAGATGAAATTTGGTAAATCTTTGTTTCAGGTCTGTCTCAAATCTAACATCTTTTTAGTTTCAGCATGCGCGTTATATTGTCGCAACAGCTGCCCTTAGACTTATTATAAGCAAGTTTGTATGGAGTAAGCAGATTTTCTGGACATTTCTCATCACAGGGAAATGTATTAAAACCAGTAAACGTAGTAGTCACGTTTCCGATACATACACGTTGATACATACAAGATTAGTTTTGAAAAATGCTGGAGTATTCCTTTAACCATGTGAGACTTTAAATATCCGTTGCGAATTCTTACAGATTTGCAAACGTGACTGTAGTAACTGGCAGTGTCCTGTTACTTTGGCTTAAAAGTGCACACACTTTGACCTGAGCTGACCTAGGCTCCAACCTTACTAGGGGTCAATGCAACAGTCGAAAAGACCCTCTGTCCCAGCGAGCTGGGAAATGTTTGCTTGTGGATGTCAAGAGCTGAGTTATGATGTTTTAATTTTGCTCACAACACAAAGATGAAGCAAAGAAACACGTCTAAAGCCTTGTACTTCATATTTTAAGTTTTGACACACTGCCTTCCCTATTACGCTGCGTATCGTGACTTTTGACCGGACAGAAATGTAACATGGTAATAAATCGCTGCCAGGGATGGAGTTGCAACACTTGAAGATTTGGAACTCATTCCATTTCCTTTATGGTCACAATAAAAGAGCATGACCCGTTCATTCTGATACACCCTGGCGCCCCTTCACCTTCTCTCACTGACCGCAAAAATGCAGCGTAATTGTCCTTCCAGTCCGGTTTTAGCCACAAAATTGTCCCTGTAAGCTTAGCCTTTGACACTGCTGGGTAATTAGCCCTGATTGTGCCACAGCCGGAGTGAGAGTGCCACAGGGCAATGGGGCAGTCCAGAGTCTGGATCTGTTTAAATCCCTCAAATATCTCACAAAAAGCTTTTGCAGCTTTCAGAAAAGCCTCAAAAGGTGAATAGGGCCGTGTTTCTCTCTCGCTTGACTTGCTTTTCTTGATTCTGTTTGTTTCTTTTTTTTCCCCCTCCCGTCTGGTTTCTCACCCATTCGCCAAGATGAACGATGCTATTACCTTTTTTCTCTTTATCGGATCATCTCCCACTAGATCTTTTTATTCTTGTGGGTTTTTTTCTTTTTTGAAAGTGAAGTACATTAAATAGGTTTATTGCACACCAGCTTTTTTTTGTGGCTGGAAGTGGTTGTTTAATACAATAAGCCGTATTCTTCTGCAATTGCCAGGTCAGATGCATTAATCATGGTGCCGTCGGGCTCTTTGAACGGCTCGGCCAGGACATGGAAACTCTTTGAATGCCGTTTGTTCATCCAGACGCACTAATGGCTGCCCTTTTTTCCCTCTACACTGAGCTTAATTTGAACAAATGAGACGTGAGCTAGAGTACACAAGCTATACACTGTCCAGGCTGTCAGGGTGTAATGGCCTGAGGATTCATCTGGAAAGGTAGAGACGCTGGATGAGAAGATGAGTTTTGCTTAGTCATGATTGGAACATGCTAAATTGTGCGTTCAGGTGACCAAAACGACCTGTTTGTTAAGAAGAAGAGTGTGAAAAGTCCGTGGTATGGTAACGTGCTGGAAATTAAAATGTTTTAATTTCTAAGAATATGTAGACCATGATAGCAAAACTGCATCACTTCTTTCTGTACTGAATTCAACATCACCGTATTTTGAATCTCTGTGATTGGATCTCCGCTCCTTGGGATTCTTTTTATATAGACTGTTTATTAATAAAGCTCCATCTCCGGCCTGCTTTTTCTGTCAAGGATTCTGTGTCTGTTCAGACGAATCCTCTGGAGTGAAACTGTATCTCCTCTGTTGCCCCTCTCCCCCTTTAATTTATTCCCATTTAAGGACTCGCTCACCCAAGTGTTCCCTTTCTGTCATTCCCTCCTGAAATGCATTTAATCACGAGCTGTATTTGGTTATCATAGCGAGAAGCAAAACCACTTCGATGAAGCTGCTAAAACTGTTTGTTCAGGATGGCGTTCAAGAGCAGCAGGACTCGGGCGCTATACAAACCCAATCTCTCATTGGATACGTGTAGGGACGAGAGATTTGGGATTTTTGTAGTAGTAAATTCCTTTCCTCCTCATCGTATCTTGCAAAATACAGCTGTGTGTTTGCTTTTTAATTCATTTCAGCACTTTTAGTCATCCTTCAAATGCAGCTTTTGTGGTGCTTTAATCAAGTGATTTAAGATTGTACGTTTATGTTAAAAAAACACCAATTATTCACCACAGCACTGTTGAGTTCTGGATTCTGATTGGCTAGAAGGTGTAGGTGTTGATTAATTTTCTAGAACAGCAGCTTAGATAGTTATGGCTGTCCGTCGGTATTCAACGATGCTCAGACAGTAGCGCAGCTGCAAATCACACGTTTGTATTAACATGCTCACTGTAATACATTCTCGTTTCTATAGTAACAGATAATTCGTCATTCACAGAGACGTATATGGTAGACGCTCCACATTAAAAAAGTGCCTAATTAAGGGGAAGCCATGGCCTAATGGTTAGAGAAGTAGCGTTGGGACCAAAAGGTTGCCGGTTTGATTCCCTGGACCAGCAGGAATGGCTGAAGTGCTTTTGAGCAAGGCACCGAACCCCCAACTGCTCCCCAGGCTGCTCTGGATGAGAGCATCTGCTAAATCCCGTAAATGCTAATTAAAAATTGTGTAATGTGCTGAAGTTTTCAGTAAGGAGAAATGTGTTTATGTAATGTTTCTGGAAGGAGTCTCCAGCGTTAGTGCTGTTACAGTCAAGCTGTAACCTTAAGCTTTCTGACATCTTCAGGACAGAGGAGGTTATGCTTTGCAGTTTTTCACTAACATGAGAAGCTGCATTTTTTATTTTTTATTTTTAAAATTATAACAGTTGTTTCATGGACATTCCACAACATTAAATGCAATATGTTGGAAATTTGCTGTGATAAAAAAAGGAATAAAACACTTTGTTGCATGCTGTTATAGATAAATAATCATATTATCATCCACGTCACTTTGCTATTACTATTAAACACTGGAAGGCGGCGCCAAGGAGGCGTATTGATACCAAATTTGAGTGATAATGATTTTGGTTTTGTCTGATTAGATTAAATGGAGATACAGTGGTGCTTGAAAGTTTGTGAACCCTTTAGAATTTTCTATATTAAATATAGAAAATTGCATAAATATGACCTAAAACATCATCAGATTTTCACACAAGTCCTAAAAGTAGATAAAGAGAACCCAGTTAAACAAATGAGACCAAAATATTATACTTGGTCATTTATTTATTGAGGAAAATGATCCAATATTACATATCTGTGAGTGGCAAAAGTATGTGAATCTCTAGGATTAGCAGTTAATTTGAAGGTGAAATTAGAGTCAGGTGTTTTCAATCAATGGGATGGCAATCAGGTGTGAGTGGGCACCCTGTTTTATTTAAAGAACAGGGATCTATCAAAGTCTGAGCTTCACAACACATGTTTGTGGAAGTGTATCATGGCACGAACAAAGGAGATTTCTGAGGACCTCAGAAAAAGAATTGTTGATGCTCATCAGGCTGGAAAAGGTTACAAAACCATCTCTAAAGAGTTTGGATTCCACCAATCCACAGACAGATTGTGTACAAATGGTGGAAATTGAAGACCATTGTTACCCTCCCCAGGAGTGGTCGACCAACAAAGATCACTCCAAGAGCAAGGCGTGTAATAGTCAGCGAGGTCACAAAGGACCCCAGGGTAACTTCTAAGCAACTGAAGGCCTCTCTCACATTGGCTAATGTTAATGTTCATGAGTCCACCATCAGGGGAACACTGAACAACAATGGTGTGCATAGCAGGGTTGCAAGGAGAAAGCCACTGCTCTCCAAAAAGAACATTGCTGCTCGTTTGCAGTTTGCTAAAGATCACGTGGACAAGCCAGAAGGCTATTGGAAAAATGTTTTGTGGACGGATGAGACCAAAATAGAACTTTTTGGTTTAAATGAGAAGCATTATGTTTGGAGAAAGAAAAACACTGCATTCCAGCATAAGAACCTTATCCCATCTGTGAAACATGGTGGTGGTAGTATCATGGTTTGGGCCTGTTTTGCTGCATCTGGGCCAGGACGGCTTGCCATCATTGATGAAAAAATGAATTCTTAATTACACCAGCGAATTCTAAAGGAAAATGTCAGGACATCTGTCCATGAACTGAATCTCAAGAGAAGGTGGGTCATGCAGCAAGACAACGACCCTAAGCACACAAGTCGTTCTACCAAAGAATGGTTAAAGAAGAATAAAGTGAATGTTTTAGAATGGCCAAGTCAAAGTCCTGACTGTAATCCAATCGAAATGTTGTGGAAGGACCTGAAGCGAGCAGTTCATGTGAGGAAACCCACCAACATCCCAGAGCTGAAGCTGTTCTGTACGGAGGAACGGGCTAAAATTCCTCCAAGCTGGTGTACAGGACTGATCAACAGTTACCGCAAACGTTTAGTTGCAGTTATTGCTGCACAAGGGGGTCACACCAGATACTGAAAGCAAAGGGTCACATACTTTTGCCACTCACAGATATGTAATATTGGATCATTTTCCTCAATAAATAAATGACCAAGTATAATATTTTTCTCTCATTTGTTTAACTACTACTACTACAATAATAATTTATTTCTATGTGCATTCCATAACAATCTCAATGCCCTTACAATAATATATGTGAAATAATAAATAAATAAATAAATAAATAAATGTCTAATGTCCATAAAAACTCATTTACATAAAAACATTATCAAAAAAATAAGAAAATAAGAGAGGTGAGAGAAAGAGTCCAAACGTTCCGACAAAACTCCGACGAAATGCTGAGACTCCCTCCCCCATCCCCCTCATAAATGATCACAAATCAACTATTCATGAAAAAATACTCAAATATAGAAACCACGAAAGTCTAAGACTAGAAGATAAGACATATAGTACATAGTACCAAAAAAAAAAGACATAAGAAAGATAAGAGAACTGGGTTCTCTTTATCTACTTTTAGGACTTGTGTGAAAATCTGATGATGTTTTAGGTCATATTTATGCAGAAATATAGAAAATTCTAAAGGGTTCACAAACTTTCAAGCACCACTGTAAGGTCACGTTCACTTATGGGTGGATTTTTACATTTAAGAGTTTATATCTAAACAAGAAAACAAAAAAGTAATAAAGCTATAAAGGGTATTAATAAAAATACACACTGGCAGTGCATGTATAGTCTATACAGTATGTCCTGTGTTTCTGTTAGTCACATGACCAGCCAGAAGACAACATTTGCATGTGTGTGTATGTTTTGGCATGGCTCTCCTCCTACGCTGTTTCTGTGTGTGTGTGTGTGTGTGTGTGTGTGTGTGTGTGTGTGTGTGTGTGTGTGTGTGTGGTCTGCAACAGAGGATGTGACAGTGAAAGGAAGTGGCCAGATACACACACTGGCCAGGCAGCCGCGCAGCGTGGAATGCAAACAGCAGCCACTGCATTTGAGTGGCAAAAATAAAAGGCCAAACTCCAAACTGCTGAGTTGTAGTGCAAACACTCGACCTGAGGAATCTGAGTGTGTGTATGTGTGTGGAGTCATACGGCTTGGCCCGGATGGTTTTAGCTGATTCAGTTCTCTAAGGGGACCGATTGAGGCACATGCAAGAGAATTCATGCTTAAATCACTGAGAATTATGACCATGAAACAACTAAAAATATTCTAGGAATATCTTTACACCATTACACCAAAAATACCAGGATATAGTATTAAAAAAATATACAATACTCAAATTAGAAAATCCGTAAACGTTAGGGTGCATCAGTTGCCCCCTAAAAATGAAAAGTTCCTCCGATCATGATGCATTTTTGTTTTTATGCTCCTTTTGGTAAGGAAACACACTGGGTGAAATATTTTGACAAAATTCAAAAGTTTAATGGTGGCACCAGAAGCTCAAAGTTATGGAAAAAGCTGCTATTTTATGACTTTTATGACAAAATTTCGATCACTTTTCATGAAACATTATGGCACCTTATAGAGTATACCAAATATCTTAGATACACATTTTTAGTACATATTCTAAATATATTATCAAGCACAGTTTGAGTTTTAGCTGTTCATTGAATCATTGTTCAACTACTTTTAAACAATACAAATGGATTATGAATCACATTAATGCTTCTCAATCCCTTGCAAAGGTTCTTAACATGATCTCTGGCTCACAAGAAATCAATAAATGGAGTCCAACATTGTGATTCAAACCTTACGCGAAAACATAAAATAAGCGTTTTTTGGCAAAAAATGAACCTCATGGTGCCACCATTAGACTTTTGAATATGGTCAAAAAATTTTACAGGATGTCTTTATTGGTGAAAAGGAACACCCAAACAAAAATGCATCAGATTTTATGAAAGTGAGGGCAACTGATGCACCCTAGTAAACGTCCTCACACCATGTCAAATAGCTAGCTGACTAGTGAACTAGCTAACATGATTCGTACATAAGCATTTTATATTGAGTTAATTTAATCAATCCTGTCAAAATATAACACTACCATAACAACCAGGATTTAGTTCATGACTAGCATTAACTACGTTTGCTAGTGTGCTAGCTAACTGCTAACAAACTACATAGCTTGCATTTACCTTCAGTCATCTGAGTCTTACTTTGCATCATCATATTCTTAGCAAACTATTTATCAGGAGTAAACCTTCTCAAGGGTGGCACGGTGGTGTAGTGGTTAGCGCTGTCGCCTCACAGCAAGAAGGTCCGGGTTCGAGCCCCGTGGCCAGCGAGGGCCTTTCTGTGCGGAGTTTGCATGTTCTCCCCGTGTCCGCGTGGGTTTCCGCCGGGTGCTCCGGTTTCCCCACAGTTCAAAGACATGCAGGTTAGGTTAACTGGTGACTCTAAATTGAGCGTAGGTGTGAATGTGAGTGTGAATGGTTGTCTGTGTCTATGTGTCAGCCCTGTGATGGCCTGGCGACTTGTCCAGGGTGAACCCCGCCTTTCGCCCGTAGTCAGCTGGGATAGGCTCCAGCTCGCCCGCGACCCTGTAGAACAGGATAAAGCGGCTACAGATAATGAGATGAGAAAACTTCTCAATAAATTTTCTAATCATTAGCATTAGGTAAACAAGCAATAGCTAGGTTAACTTGCTGGATTGTTAACTAGATAAGTTAGCTTGCATTTACCATAGGTCTAGCTAACTGTTCGGAAAATAGCTTTATTTGTTTATTTATTATCAGCCAAAATCTGTTATAACATCCAATATTGTATGAAAAAAAAACCCTTTTGTTCATTTTATTGTTTTTGTGAGATCACAAACGGAGTTTACGCATAGCTCCACCTCCAAATATACTGTACACATTTGTGAAGTAGTGTCAATGAATTTAGCTCTGTAGTGACAACTCTATCTCAAACGCCAATCTATGCAATCAGAATCAACCGTTATGTCTTTGAGTGCATTAATAAACACAGTTGATGACTGATTATCTTTACTGTCTATTCACTGACATGATGAATACACATCTTCCATGCACTCTACTATCATGGTTTAAAGAAGAAGAAGAAGAAGGACAGGAAAAGAGGAGACCTGCAGGACTTTCAGAGCTAAATCGTCTTCCTGGCAGCATTCACTGCCGCTGAAGCTCTGCAACGACTCGAATCTGACAGTAATGAGATCCTGCTTTCTCCCTGAGAGGGATTATTAAATTATATGCTCGGATTTCACACTAGCGGACATGCCGCGATTAGACGAGAATTTTGCACCATGAGCACTTCAGCGTGTAGTGGAATTGACACTTTAGACGTCGGAACGAGGTCAAAATACAGACCCTCGTAAACCGAGGAAGTGAATGAAAGAGAGGGGACTTATAAACTTCACACGCTGGCGAAAACTCTCTCTGAGTGAAGACTGACGTTGATGAAGCGGCGCGAATGCAGATACAGTAAATATATTACTGAGCACTCGTACATATGCAGGCTGGAGTTCACACCCTCCGATGAAAGCATGTCTGGCAGCGATCAGGCTCACTCCAGGTGCGTTTTATTGCTTGGCTGATTTAGGACGGCCGATCCCTCTCTGAAACACCTCATCTTTTCTGACAGGTAGAGCTGGCACATGAAACACCTCTAATGGCAGTGGCCGAGCGAGGTGCAGTAAAGGAATGCAGACCTCGCTCTTTTTCCATCATTTATACTCTGTAGGTGAAGACCAGACAGCTTGAGAAAAAAATCTGCGTTGTCGTTTCGGTTTAGAGGTGTACGCGGGACTGTTTTTTAAAATCCCACTCCCACCTGCTTCTGAAGGCTTTCTCACCAACCCCAAACAAGTCAAAGCAGTTTGCGTAGGGGAAGCCATGGCCTAATGGTTAGAGAAGCAGCTTTGGGACCAAAAGGTTGCTGGTTTGATTCCCTGGACCAGCAGGAATGGCTGACGTGCCCTTGAACAAGGTACCGAACCCCCAGGCTGCTCTGGGTACATTGTACGTCGCTCTGGATAAGAGCATCTGCTAAATGCCTGGAATGTAATGAGAATCTGGTTATTGAGGATTTGCCCATTTGCATATAAATGGGTAGCCTAAGTACAACCTTATTGCTCTAGGAACCTGAGTTCAGCAGTGGGTTTCCCAAAAGCCTCTTAACGCTAAGAGCATCTTAACTAGGAGAGAGAGTGAGTGTTCATTGTGCTGCTCGCTCTACCATTTAAAAATTATCTTTGTGTTGCGATGCTTTTGGGAAACCCACCCCATATTATTATGTTATCCTGGCTAGAGATTCATATGTTCTCACTATGTCCATCTGGGATTCCTCCAATCAGAGGACTGGCGACGCAAAACTACCCCTAGGTGTGGACAAGTGTGTGAATGTTGTGAACGGTGCCTAGCAATGAACTGGCATCCCATCTGGGGTGTATTCCCACCTCATGCCCTGTGCTCCTGGGACAGGCTCCGGAATCAGTGCCACCCAGACCAGGATAAAGTGCTTACTGAAGATGAAGAAGAAGCACATGCACACTCAAGCACAGTGAAATTTGTCGTGTGCATTTAACCCATATGAAGCAGTGAACACACGCATGCGCGCACACACAAGTGAGCAATGAGCACACACACATACCCAGAGCAGTGGGCAGCTATGCTACAGCGCCCGGGGAGCAGTTGGGGGTTAGGTGCCTTGCTCAGGGGCACTTCAGCCCAACCTCAGGCCAAGGTCATCCCATGTTAACATAACTGCGTGTCTTTGGACTGTGGGGGAAACCGGAGCACCCGGAGGAAACCCACGCAGACACGGGGAGAACATGCAAACTCCACACAGAAAGGCTCTCGTTGGCCACGGGGCTCGAACCCAGAACCTTCTTGCTGTGAGGCAACAGTGCTAACCACTACACCACCGTATAAGCTTAAATTTAAGTATAAGCTGTCTGAATATTGACTATTTGAGTATTTTGTCCATTTGAGTGTAAACAATTAGAGTATTGAGTATTTGAGTTGGTGACCGTTTGAGTATTTGACCATCTGACTTTTTATGTATAAGCAATTTGACTCTTTGGGTAGAAGCAATTTAAGTATTGAGTATTTGAGGCTCTGAACATCTGGCTATTTGTCTATTTGAGAATAAGCTGTCAGAGTATTTGAGTACTTGCTGATCTGGACTGGGTTTCCCAAAAACATCACAGCACAGAGATCTCGATTTCAGTAAAGCGTTCGACTCAGTCCCTCATGGTCGCCTTCTTTACAAACTTTCCTTGTTTGGTATCACGGGCTCTCTACATAGCTGGTTTGTGGACTATCTTGGTTGTAGAACTCAGCGTGTTCTCTTGGATGGGGCTTTTTCACCATGGGCGAGAGTTACCTCTGGGGTTCCTCAAGGCAGCCTGCTAGCACCGTTCTTGTTTCTTCTTTATATAAATGATCTCGCCGAAGTGATAAGCACCAACACCAAAATGGCTCTCTATGCTGATGATGCCAAGTGCTACAGGGTTGTAAGGACGGCTAACGACTGTGAATTGTTGCAGCATGATCTGTGTTCTATGTTTAAATGGACTGAGCTCTGGGGGCTCTCATTTAATGTAGATAAGTGCAAATGTCTCAGAATTTCAAGAAAACGCAAAAGCAACATTCCGTCTATTGCAGCCAGTCCCTATACCCTGGGAAGTCACGTCTTGTTAGTTGTGCCTTCCCAGAAGGACCTTGGGGTCACAATCTCGTGCAAGCTTACTTGGAGCTTGCACATTTCCATCATTGTCGCAAAGGCTAATCGCAAGCTTGTTTTTTTGCGTCATCATTGTAATAGTTTCATAGAGGCTGACTGCAAGAAACTGCTCTACCTGTGTTTTGTGTGTAGTAATCTTGGCTATGCTAGCGAAGTCTGGGCGCCCCAGTAATCTATTACTGATCTTAAGTTACTGGAGAGCATCCAGAGGCGCGCAACCCGCTTCATCCTGTGGTGCCATCCCTACCATCAATTAAGGCCGGATTATAAAACGCGCTGATTTAAGCTGAATATGCTGCCAATTTCTTACTGGTTAGAATGCAGAGATCTTCGTTTTTTTTTCTTTAAATGTCTAAACAATCTAGTGAGCTGTCACAATAATAACCATTTTCTCTTATCAACCGGCCGAACCAGAAGTGCATCTACAAATTTAAATCTCAAGTCTATGCGTTTTCGCACCTCACTGTTTAGAGACTCCTATTTTAACAGAATTGTACCAATCTGGAATAATCTCCCTCTTCCAATTAGACAATCTGGAAGCTACTTTCTTTTTAAAGACCGTGTTAGAGTTCACTATCTTGAAAAATTAAAATCTGTTTTTGACCCCCAGCGCGTACGCTCCTGGAAAACCGTATGCCCATACTGCAGATCAACACATAGAATGAACTGCTGCGTGTGAGTCGCGCTGTTATGTTGTATTTTTGTAGTGTATATAATTTTTTTTTTCTCTTTGTGTTTTGTAAATGGGGCTTACCTTATGGGACCTCGAGTCCGTTAGTTCGCCCCTCATTTACGCGCATATTTAAGTTTTATTAGTTATTTATTGTATGTCTCTGTCTTTGTCTTTATTATTGTATTGTGTAAAGTGAGTAGATGAAATCTAATAAAAAAAATCATTAAATGGTAGAGCGAGCAGCACAATGAACACTCTCTCTCCTAGATAAGATGCTCTTAGAGTTAAGAGGCTTTTGGGAAACCCACAGCTGACTGCTTGCGTCAAAGCAATATGACTATTTGAGTATAAGCGTTTTAGGTGTATTTCAGTATCAGCAATTTTACCATTTCATTAATTTGTCTCTTAACCTCTTGCACGCCAAGGAACTATGGGTGGAGCCACACTTTCAGACCTCCCATCTGCCCAACTTAAACATTTTTCATTGTCTTCCATGAAGATACTGGATAAGACTTCAAGTTTGGAAAGGAACATAATCTATGTGACTAATAATCGTATCCCATGAGCTGCTATATAAATATATATAATGCTTTCCCACCTCTACCAATAGCGGAGTGGCAAAAGAGGCCAACACTCTCACCATCATTTGCATCCTGAGCCCTGATACCAGGCTTCGCTGCCGTATTTGTCACGATCATGTGGCGGTCCTGCTTTCCTGTTTTTTCTACCAGGTTTGAGCCTGAGGCTGGAGGGAAATGCCAGCATAGAACTGGCCAAGCGAGGCTTTAATCAGCACAGAGGCCATCACAGACACTCTCTCTGGAGCTCCTCATGATCAGGGCCGCCTGGTTCGGCCCCACGGGCACCAACAACACTCGCATGAGAAAAGCTCTGATACACGAGGAGCGCTGAGGTGCTTCTAAAACACTACCAGGTGCACCGGCAGTGCCGGGAATGAAAGAAAGAAAGAATGAAACACTGTTCCTGAGCTTTAAGGCTGGAGTGAACTGGAACGTTTGATCTGGAATTCTGGTGGAAACTTCTCAAGTCTTGCACTGCTGATTTTTTTGATGCTTTGCACACTTCACGGAGTCAACTCTCAACATATTTGGTGAATGATGGAGAGCCAAGAAGCCTCGGGCAGCATGTAAATTGCATTGTTGGCAGTGTAATGACCTAAATCTAGTAGCACAACACTGGCTAAGCTTATGATAATTGTATTTATTTTTATCCTGACTCACACAAATCCTGATCCAATCCATTCATCACTAAATAATTTAATAAAAAAGTCACCAAATCACAAATTTTCATAAATGTATGACGCTGCGAGACAGTAATCGCAGTTTTACCAGTATCGATATTTCCTTTGTGTTATTAATACTGTTTCTCAAAATTTCAACATTACTCTTCGTTTTAATGTAACTCCATTTTAGTTAGATTCACACTCCAACCAATCAGAGCTAGCCTCGGGACAGAAAAGCTTATGATTGGTCCTTACGCAGCAAATAATGAAAACGGACAGGAGGTTAGCTTTAAAGTGAAACTAGCCTCATTTACTGAACCTCACTGCTGCTTCATTTTATTTATTTATTTATTTATTTATTATACCTCAAGTGGGAGGCACGGTGGTGTAGTGGTTAGCGCTGTCGCTTCACAGCAAGAAGGTCCGGGTTCGAGCCCCGTGGCCGGCGAGGGCCTTTCTGTGTGGAGTTTGCATGTTCTCCCCGTGTCCGCGTGGGTTTCCTCCGGGTGCTCCGGTTTCCCCCACAGTCCAAAGACATGCAGGTTAGGTTAACTGGTGACTCTAAATTGAGCGTAGGTGTGAATGTGAGTGTGAATGGTTGTCTGTGTCTATGTGCAGCCCTGTGATGACCTGGCGACTTGTCCAGGGTGTACCCTGCCTTTCGCCCGTAGTCAGCTGGGATAGGCTCCAGCTTGCCTGCGACCCTGTAGAACAGGATAAAGCGGCTAGAGATGATGAGATGAGATGAGATACTTCAAGTGAAACTTTGAAAAGTAACATTTATAAACAAACATACCCTAATTATTGTCTCCTGAAACTAAAAATATAAATTTCACGAGACAGTCAGCAGTAAATTGTCCTGCCTGCAGGAATTTCTTGCCTCATAAACCTCAAATGTGTCCTGCGGTGTGTTTGGGGAAGCAGATGATGGTCCTGTCATAAACTTTGAACTCTTCAGCAGCATGAGAGTTTAGCTAACAGGAAGTCTGAGGGTGAAAGACAGGGAGAGAGAAAGAAAATATACAATGACCTGTACAGTCCCAGAAGACCTAAACACCAACCAAGCTGCAAGTCCCATCACGCCGGATCTGGATCCCGGATCCGGATCCCATTCCCGGAACACTGGGTGCGAGGCAGGAATACAGCCTGGATGGGATGGGATGGGATGCCAATCCATCACAGGGCAGAACTGTTTTTATTTTTTCTGAATTATTTAATCTATCTTATTCTTAATTACAACACATGTTCCTCTTGACTGAAAGCAATAATGACTGTAGATATACAAATCTATAACTCGTACCAGAGCGCACTGACTGAATCAGTATCAAGTGACTCGATTCACCAATAAGAGTCGACTCTTTTGACATCACCCCGTCGTTGATTATTTTACCATAACAGCACAAGACTCTTTCACGATTGCATGTTTTATTCCTTATATACAACTTACATGCATCCAATTTGCCAGGACACTTAGCAAGTTTTAGATAATGAATTAAAAATAGGAACATAAATCAGAACTGCTACCCTGATCAGGATGAAGAGTCACGCTGATGAATTCACGATAATGAACGGCTCATGTGTTGAAAAAAGATTCTGACAGTACTATTTTGATCAAATTAGACTGAAAGCATTGAATACATCGACAAAAAAAACCCAAAACAAAAGAAACAAAAAACAAAGAATCAAAGAGTCGACTCAAAGAGTCATGATTCATGATTCATGAACAACACATCACTTGGTCATGAGGAGATGACACCATGAATATTGTGAACATAAAAAGAATTTCTCATCTCATTATCTGTAGCCGCTTTATCCTGTCCTACAGGGTCGCAGGCGAGCTGGATCCTATCCCAGCTGACTACGGGCAAAAGGCGGGGTTCACCCTGGACAAGTCGCCAGGTCATCACAGGGCTGACACATAGACACAGACAACTATTCACACTCACATTCACACCTACGCTCAATTTAGAGTCACCAGTTAACCTAACCTGCATGTCTTTGGACTGTGGGGGAAACCGGAGCACCCGGAGGAAACCCACGCGGACACGGGGAGAACATGCAAACTCCGCACAGAAAGGCCCTCGCCGGCCACGGGGCTCAAACCCAGACCTTCTTGCTGTGAGGCAACAGCGCTAACCACTACACCACTGTGCCACCCTAAAAAATAGTCTATTGTTTTTAAAATACAAAAATGCTTGTCTAAATGGTATTATTGAGCTAAATGAGAGCTTTTAGGTCAGAGAGAAAATGTGTGTGTGTGTGAGAGAGAGAAAGAGTAATTTAGCCATTTAGTTTGCATGATGCTAAAATGGTAGCAAAAAGCTTTCCTGATTTGTTAGCAAAATTAGCCTCGTATCTTCAGTGCCAAACTGAAGAACCTAAACAGGCTCTAAACACACGTCATGGCTGATGGAGAAAAATTGTGGAAAAAATGTGATGCTGTGTTCAAAGATTTAGTTTAATCGATGCATTCTTGAATAAAAAGGAATGATGTGATGAGAATAAATTTATAATAACCAATGAACCAATGACTCAACCCTTTGGACATGGCTCTGCTGATGTGGTTTGATATCTGAGGTTAAGTTGAGATTATATGTTTTATATATTATATGTCAAACAGATGCCTGTTTACAGGAGGGGTTTTTTCACGTTGTTGATTGAAGCACTAATAGCTGTTTGTGGGTGTTTATGTAACACATTATATATATATATATATATGTATTGGGATACTCAGGGAACGTTAAGCACAGATTCATCTTTGTGTACAATCCATACAGACAGAAGTGCATGAGAGCCAATGTTTATAAAACTGCCAAAAATATTTCCTTCTCTGAGTGTGTGTTGCTTCAGACATGATCGCTGTTGTTCACATTTCTGATATGATATTGTTTCTGTAATAACAGCTACAGAATCGCTTACAGCGGACATTAATAAACAGGTAAAAAATCATGGATATGGTCAAGTTTTCTGTAAGAAGATATTTATTTTATTTAATTAACATTTCTGTCAGGAGTCTCCAGTATCAGCACTTTGTAAGCATCAGAAGTAAAACTGTTTTTGGTAACAGTAACTCCACTTCATCACAACACCACATTATTTATTATTTTCCAATAACAGCATGACATGGAGTGTTTTATTCTTCATACTTGCTGTGCAAACTTTACACAAAATGCATTTATTTATGCATGTGCACATTTGCCATCGATGCAGATTTTAAAGTGTAAAAATGATCAAGCAAGCAGGAAGGTTTGCTGCGTTCTCTAATCAAAAGTATACAGACATGATATTTGATTTTGTCATAAAACAAAACAGCCTATCAGGTTGCAGTATTCAAATCACATCTCATATGTTGATATGTTGCTGTAGCAAGGAGACGGGGTGTGGCATGTAGGGTTGGTTGACGTTCCAAATTTGCATATTTATAGAATCCATAGAATGATTTATTGAAAAACAGATTATCTCATCTCATTATCTGTAGCCGCTTTATCCTGTTCTACAGAGTTGCAGGCGAGCTGGAGCCTATCCCAGCTGACTACGGGCGAAAGGCGGGGTTCACCCTGGACAAGTCGCCAGGTCATCACAGGGCTGACACATAGACACAGACAACCATTCACACTCACATTCACACCTACGCTCAATTTAGAGTCACCAGTTAACCTAACCTGCATGTCTTTGGACTGTGGGGGAAACCGGAGCACCCGGAGGAAACCCACGCGGACACGGGGAGAACATGCAAACTCCACACAGAGAGACCCTCGCCGGCCACGGGGCTCGAACCCAGACCTTCTTGCTGTGAGGCGACAGCGCTAACCACTACACCACCGTGCTGCCTGCAACTGAATATGAATTTTGTTAATCCATGCATTATCTATAATTATATAGATAATATAATTATAGATAATGCATGGATTAACAAAATTCATATTCAGTTGCACATATGGCAGTCAGATAGATATTATCTATAGCACTTATCCGTCAGGGTCATGAGGGAAGCTGGAGCCAATCCCAGCCAACTTCAGACAAGAGGCGGGGATACAGAGACAAACACCCATCACATTCACTGCTACAGGCTATTTAGTGTAGCCATTTCATTTAATCCACATCTTTGGACTGTGGGAGGAAACCAGAGCACCCAGAGGAAACCCACATCCCACATCGGCACAAGGAGAACATACAAACTCCACACAGAAAAGGCCCTGGCTGCCTGCAAGGTTCGAACCCAGAACCGTCTCACTGTAAGGCAACAACCACTGATAACCACTGCACCACTGTACCGCCCCCAATTTGGTTCAAATTGTCCTAAAAATGACTTTTCAATGACGTCCCAGGCCTTTCTATGCTAAGTGAAACTTAGTCTCCAGGATAAATTTTGTCTTTCAGGTTAAAAATCCTCTCAGCTGTGTCCTGTTGAGCCTTTTACTGTAGCTTCTTTACCTTGCATGTATTCGGCCTTTGAATGCAATCTTCCAAAAGAATAAATTCAAATTTACTGGTTGTGAATGTAAATGTAATTTAAATGTATTATTTATTGCTGTGATTATGTGCTATGAGCCTCAGACAGACTACATTAATCCCAGATAAACCTTAAGGCTCGTATTACACACTGCCACCTGCTGCATGACCCATGCTACTACAAATTAAAACAAAAAACAAAACAAAAAAAAACTCCATCGTAATAAGATGAAGCTGATTTGAGATCAGTTGTGTGGATTATTATTAATAATAAAGCATCAACACTTTGCCCAATTTTGTGTGATGTGACTTGGAGGCATGATGGCTCCCTACCCAGGTGGCCATCTTTCATCTTTCTTGTCTCTGATCCTCCTTAAAATGGAAACTGTTCAGGCCAGAAATCATACTGTCATCCTCGGACAACTGTGTCTCTGTAAAATTGACCGTGTTGCTAAGCGTGACACGCTCTGCTAATTTACCCATTAGTCATGTTCGGTGTGTAAATAATAGCCTGGTCCTCGACGGCCTCGTTTCAACCCTGATATAAATCAGAGGCCTCCGGTGCGAGCTCAATGACTCACACACTGCAGTGAGTCAGTAAACATCTGAATTGCTGGGAAACCTTATCAACCGTGCTGCATCTGTGTGGTTTTGGGAGACCCAGAATCCCCCAGCGTGCCTCCTTTTTACACAGCGCTAATCTCATCAAACCTAGAGAGTTTCTCAGGGCTTTCCTTAGAGGTGTTTATTTATAGGACACTGTAGCTTTGTTGAACCCGCATGTCACCACGGGTTTCGCTCTCGGTGATTACCTTTGGAAAGTGTCCTTATATTGTTGCAAAGGCAAAGGACGCCTTTGTTTATAAATGTTGATGCATGGATGCATGGAGGTGTATGCGTTGCCTGCATGTTGCTCTTGAAGTTTAGATTTAAATTAATTTTGGGAGAGAAAGGAGTGATGCAACGTTCTTGTTTTCTCTGCGCAGGTGGGAGAAGGTGGAGGCGAGGTCGAGCCAAGCGAGGACTGTTCGCAATGTTATCTTCAGCCACTGATGCCACATTTCAAAGAAGAAATTGGAAGGTAGATAGAAGGATAATCAAGGACTTCAAGATAATACCATTGCTGCTGAACTTCTTCTGAACTTGTGAACTTCTTTTCATGCAGATGGTACTATGGGTGCTTGTATCTCTGCTGCCCCTGGTAGTTGGAGAGAGGCCTGGGTTTAGGGAAGACCCTGTGGATGCGGTGGGTTTAGTTACAACCATGCTGGATGAGCAGCCGTTTGACGCCCTCCCCGAGGAAGATGAGGAGATGGGAGATGGAGACAGCCATTCTCCATGGCATAACGTTTTCGGTAAGTTTGGCTTTGGTTGCTGAAAACCAAAATCTTGTCTGATTTTTTTTGCAAACAATTATCTTAAAACTTTATTTGGTTTTAGTGATTAGATCTGGTCAGTGATGATATTCTTTCTTGTCTTTCAGAACCTTCGGTTCTAGTCGAGGAAGACCGTCCGGCTCGGTGGGAGCGTTCCCCACGTTCCTCAGATGCCTCTGATGCTCAATCCAAAGGCTCACGCAAGAAAAAGAAGAAGAAGAAGAAAGAAAAGGAGAAGGATGAGGATGATGGGCGGGGCCAGAGCAGCCGTGACTGCCACCTGGAGAGGCGTAAGATGCGAGTGAGGGACCTGGGGATGGGTTATGACTCAGATGAGATTGTGCTCTTTAAGTTTTGCGTGGGCTTGTGCCAGAGTGCACGGGGGAACTATGACGCTGCGTTGCGGGCTCTGCTGACTAATGGCAGTCTGCCCAAACGAACAGCACGCAAGGTCAGCACCGGGCCCTGCTGCCGACCCACGGCATACAAGTCTGTCTCCTTCATGGACACGTCCACATCATGGAGGACCATCGAGAACATCACAGCCTTGGACTGCAAGTGCGTGGGCTAAGTTAGTGTCAGAGGAGGAGAAAAGAAATCGATCCCCCTCAAGAAAGAGAGGCAATGTGAAGCCAGAGGGATTCCTGAAATCTGGATTACAGGAATAGGAGGCATTCTGGGATGAAAGCTGTTCCATTGGAAGGAGACAGCAAGGCTTCTCTGACGTGCACCATGTCTGCATTCAGCCTTTTATATTCCCAAACCCAGAGTGACAAAGCCCAGAGTGATGCCAGACTTGCCTGAGGTTGGAGCATGGCACGGAGTTCTGTGAAGGTAGACGGTAGATGGAGCCACAACGGATGCTGATGGATTGCTCAAGAACTCGTCAAGAGAAACTTGGCAAGAAACTTTACGAGACTATAATAGCATGGAACGTTCCAGTTGTCCATTTGTTTCTGAAGGATGTCAGAGCTTTGAGTGTGTATATCTACCAATAATGGATGAAACCATCGTATATTGTTTGAGCGAAGCAGTTTTGTAATTTTTGACATTCAGGTTAACATATCACACACACTGCCTAAATTAAGAAAAGTTTTATTATACGTGATTTTATAAACTTACAATACTGAATTAAACCATTCCTACACAAAGCTGTGGACTGTTAAGGGAACTCATGAAAAGGTCTATAAACGCTTAAAGGATTACTTTGTTGGAAAAAAAAATTACATGATTTTCCTTCTTAAACTTTCATCCAATTGAGACATGCTTGTCCAGCATTTTTGCGTATTTACTTTTACACTTGAGCTATGATGCTAATGTTGAGTAGCTAGCAAGGATTGGAAGTCTGTATCTCCAAAATTCTTTATATGCTCTACAAACTCATTCCTAGATTTTAAATTTGTAAGATTTTTTTAAAGATTTAAGACTCAAGGTGGAACTACACTGCCATCCGTATTAGGAGACAGAGTCTAGGACGATTAGGGGGCGTTTAGGAGACAGACTAATACCAAAACTAGAGACAACATTGATTCTGGTTGTCCAAGATGGCTGCCTCTGTAATGGTGAGGTTTTGTTCATGTTTATGCATACTTGCTAGTTCCCTAAGCAATCTGTCTTAAGGAAAATATTATGCTAAATCAAACCTAGACAGAGAATTTAGCTTGTCTGTTCACTAATGTTAATGATACTGTTTGAAGGAATGCTAAAGGACATCAGCAATGAAAACAAAACTTAACTATCTAGCTAATTCAGCATGCCAGTTTACAAAACCTAGCTTGCTAGCTAATTTATAAAGCACATTCACAAAACTGAACTGGTTAATTTGTAAATTTAACTTTAAATCAATATAGGATAGATTTAAGACATCTTACTAAGAAAAAATAGAAAAAAAGTCTCTTAGCTTTTGAGTTTTTTCATTTTTGACCAAAATGGAAATGTAAGGAGTAAAAAGAATCTTTCAGTAAGGATAGAAGTATTCAAATTAAATACTACTTGAGTAAAAACATTTCCCAAAGAGTACTTAATTACAGTAACGGTGTACAATTCCTCAAGTATTTTCCCGATACTATAGTTAACAATTTAGCTAGTAGTTAGCTACATTAGCTTCATAGCTGCAGTGCAAATGTCAGACAGCAAACATGGCTCATTGATGACGTTTAAGAAAAGTTGGAAATTGCTGTAATGCGTTGGCTTTAATGTGACGACTGACAGCTGAACTGATACTGATCCACTCAGTGATCTAACACCAGCAGTAGCATAACGCCAAGATTAGCATTTGTACCTGTTATCTCTGTCCTTAACGTTGCTCCTGACTGCAGTGCGTTTTGTCGTTGTGCTACAACATGGATGCTGTGCATCTCTTAGCATTTACTGTATGCTTCATAGGTCAAATATTTATTTTTGCATCTAAGTTATTTATTTATTCATTCTTGTCTATAAGAGTGTGTCGACCCATTTTATATATAAATATATATTTATTAACATGTTTATTTACTTCATTCCCATTGTGTACATTCTCTGAAATTGGCAAGGCTTTGATTAAAAAAAAGGACCAAACAAAGGGCTAAAACATTTCAAAAATATTTTTTAAGATGTGAAGTGTCGATAAGGGGTTTTAGTATAAATACGCAGGTGATGATAGGAAATCATGCGCTCTGATTGGTCAAGAGATTTGGATTATTTATTTCTCGATATTCACCTCGAATGACTCGGCAAAATGGCGGCTGATTGCTTTGTCGGCGTAAATGAGGACGAATTATAAATGATGAAAGAAAATGCTGTTCTTAAAAGCACTAAAAATGCTACGAAGTTTGGTCTAAAACTATTCAAAGGTAAGGTGGGATTGGGATTTATTTTATTGGTTTCAGAACAAAGTATTTTATGTGACTCGGCATAGATACGTGACGCAAGTCTGCGCCGCGCTGTGCCGTTATTACATTTACATGAAGATTTTGAATTTTTTTTAAATAACCACCTGTGTATTTACACTAAAACAATTATCCGCCTCAGGCTCAGTGAATATCGGTGAATAATAACCTCGACTTCACCTCGATATTCACTTCACCTTCAGCAAATAATTGTTCAGTAAAACTTTCCGAGTCAGAATCGAGTTAACTCGTGTGTGTATAAACCACACCGACCAATCAGTCGCCTTGTTGCTATTTAATCTCTATTTAAAGAAACGCTGCTCTCAAGGAAATACTCCAATGTACAACAGTAGTTATAGTAGACATTTATTAGTTTTTACACAGTATTTGCATATTATTATTATTATTCCTTTATTTTTGTACAACCCTGTATAGAAATAAAGCTGTTTTTACATAAGATACATCTTGGTTCTTTTTTATTTCTTTAATCTCTGCTTTTTTAGTAGGAATCACTAAGGAATAAAACACAGCGCTGTATTTTGCTGTTATGGTAAAGTAATTAACAACAGCCTGATGTCATAAAGTGAAGAGTTACTCTTACCAACCCGAAGTGGTTTTATTCCTCTTACACCACAGCAATTTCACAAGTACGATTTTTATTTATTAAAGAATGACATCATACAGTATGTTTAATCCATTTATAGCTACATTTAAAGTTGAGGAATGTCTGTGAAACGTGTTAGCATGTTCTTGCTGACGTTACAGATGCTATAAACAATCGTTCCTTCACCTCTCTTGACGTTAAAAAGACAAAAAAAACACACACTTGTTGCATCACCTGACTAAGAAACCATAAAGAAGTATAAACTCTTCGATGTCTTGAAGATGTCGGGAAATGTAAACGTAAAGCTCCAGCTTTTCCTCTGACTGTTACAAAGCGCTGACACTGGAGACTCCTTCCAGAAATTGTACACAAACTCACGATCTGCTTACAGAAAACTTCACCATATCAGTGATTACACAAGTGTTTTAATTTGTTTTATGTGGCACATTTGCTGTCCAAGTCCCTGTGTGAATGTTACTACAACACTGAAACATTAACTTATAGAAAATTAACCAACACCTTCTGACCAATCAGAATCAAGAATTCAGCAGTGCTGTGGTGTAAAAGAAATAAAACTGACCTCAAAGATTAAAAAGTGTCTTTAAAAGTATTTGTATGTGATGTGTTTCGTGATTCTGTGGCTGATTTGTCCTTGGTGCTGTGGGTTCATTATCGCCGTTAGAAGTTACGGGATGTGTGTCATGCTGATGTGACAGAGAGACAGTATTGTTGTTAGCGCACTTACAATGGTGTTTATTTGTAGAAAAAAAGTTGAAACGATCTCAAATGTAAGTGAGAACGCTCAGGTTTTGCTGTGAGTTCTGAGAAACAAACAGAGCAGGAGTTTCTTTTGTCACTCTGCATTTTCCAGCGACGTTTAGCAATAATTCAAGCGCAGAGATTTTGGTGCAAATGCTAGAGTCAAAGTTCTCAGAATGCAATTCAGCTATATGATGATGATGATGATGATGAATTAAGGCAAAGACTTTAGACTAGTTCGCGATCTACAAGATGACAAGTGATGGCGATGATGTTAGCATAAAAGTTGAAGCTTTGTAAGCTAAGCAGTTTGATCAGAGTGTTCAGATGAGAGAGCTGGGCAGATTAAATGACTAAAAAATCAAGTGCCGTGTCCATAAAAGAAGTTTAAACAATTACGAAATAATTTTTGGACGCTGTGGAAGATCACATGCTATTCATAAAGATTAATATGCAAGTATTTCTGGGTGGAGTTTTCTTCTGGGTTAAGATTAGCACAGACACAGCAGGTTTTTTTCCGATAATGTTCCCAGTTGTTTAAAAGTTTGGAGCTGTCTGTCTGTATAAAAGTTATCATTCCTGTTCTAAAAGCCGTAACTTTGGCGTGGATCAAAATGCAAAGAACGTTTCCATGTGCTAGTCAGCTCCTAATGAGCCCGCCTTCACCGTGGCTCAGGGCTCTTTACCTCTCGTTACCTCTCTGTGTGGTTAAGGTTAATTAATGTTACATGGGGCCCCTCTGATAGTTCTATACATGTATGCTATTGGAAACAGATGCAGGTGGAAAAGGAGGTTGTGTTTTTTTGCTCCTGTGATGGACCACACCACATCATTGGGCGGTGGCGCCTCCTCCCTGCCACAAAACATTCAAAATATTCGGCTTTATTTTACTTTGCAAAACACAGACCCAAGACACATCTAATCGAATTAACTATTTGGAGGTAAGCAGGACAGTTGTGTCGAGGAAGAGAGTAAACATTGCTCCTGCGTTGTCTGCAGCTGTCTGTAATTAATTATGAGGCTTGATATGTTTTTAAAAAGCTGATTTAATGCAGAGATTGAATAATTTGCATTTAGGGAAATATGATAAAATATTTGTAAAGAGAGTCTTTGTCATTCTTTCTGTAATTAGAGGTTAAAGTTTGCATAACCTACTCTACTACAATTCAGCTAAATAAACTTATGTAGGTTTGAATGCAGGCTACTTCCTTCCCAAAAGTAATCAAACTATCCCAATAAACCACTACAGAGTTTAGAAAATAAATATTAACTGTGATTAAACTTCACAAATTCTGTTATAGCTCTTAAAAAAAGCGAGTGCTAAGATTTAAAAAGCTGTGCAACACTGACACCTGGTGGTGAACGCACGCTATGACAGGATAATACATTAGTATTAGTACATCGGTAAACTGGGTGGTAAAAGAGAGCAACTGGACTTGCTTGAAGATTCTTGAAGACGTTTCACCTCTCATCTGAAAGGCTTCTTCAGTTCTGTCTGACTAATAGGGAGTATCAGGTATTTATCCTCTCATGGATGAAAAGCAATCCTAAGGTGTCATTGAGTCATCAATGGTTGGTGTGGGTCACTGGGGGCTGGGTGTGAACGGCCTAGAGAGTCGTTGGGGTGATCAATGGGTTGTTGGTTCTCTCTGTCCTTCTGTGAGTCACTGAAAACAGCTGGGTTTGGTGTGCATTCAGTTGTCTGGGAAGTGTGCCAAGGACTGCATTGTAGGTGGCTGATAAATAGTGTCTTAGACCCCCACCTCTGTTCAGTGATGGCCGTTCCAGGTTGACAAAAATGGCTTCTTTAACTCCTCGCTCATACCAACGATCCTCTCTGGCTAAGGTGGGGTTTACATTAGACCGTATCAGCGGATCATCAGATTAACGTTTTTAAAACGATTAGTGTGCACACAGCAACGCCAATACACGATTCGCGTGCACACAGCAACGCCAATACACAGAGACGCTCGGCTCCGCAGGCATCCTGCGCTCCAAATCACTCCGCCCTGAACAGCGAGTGCCCTCTGGAGGGTGCGCACTCCGGCCCTGCGCAGCTCACAGAGCGCGCGAGTGGAGCGCACGAGCAGTGATTTGGGACTGAGCCACTGTGTGTGTGATCTCAGTACATGTCGGGCATGCGCGTCACTTACCACTTGCAAGTGGAAGGACGGCAAGCCTAAAGACAATCATAACTACACAATGGGCAGTATTTGCATCAGTATTTGCAGTATTTTCATACTTTTATACTCTTTAATGAAAGGTGATACAAGGCGGAAGTCCGCGCCGTTTTTCAGCAGTCGCGTCACATGATCAACGCCAGCGAATCAGGAAGGTGGACGTCACAGTGACGTTGTCCAATGACGACGCCAGCTAGAGCTCAGCACAGCGTATCCGCATATTCTCAATGTTTACACAGCACCGGACCAGACACGATCTGGATTGAATACGTGGACCCTGGCGGATTCCCGTTTCCCGGCGTTTCCAGGCGTTTTAATGTAAACGGACAGTGCATCCGCGAAGAAAACGAGACAGATACGGTCTAATGTAAACTTGGCCTAAAATGCATACGTTGCAATCCTGAAATGAGTATCCTTTGTTGTTAAGATGAAGATAGACAGCAGAGTCCTGGCCTGAGGAACTGGCTTTCCTGTGTGTGAAGCGGTTGTTTTGTTTCCCCAATATACAAGTCCAGTTTAATTTCCAGTTTAATGAAAAGTTTCTACAGACAGAAGCATGGATGCGCCATGGGCTCACCAGTGTCCCCTATTGTGGCCAATCTATACATGGAGGAAGTGGAACATAAAGCTTTGACCACTTTTTCAGGAGTTGCTCCCAGCTACTGGTTCAGATATGTGGATGACACCTGGGTTAAAATCAAAACCCATGAGGTGGAAGCCTTCTCTAAGCACATCAATGCAGTGGATATCAACATCGATGCCACTTGGGAGGACGTCAATGGGAATAATCTAACCTTCTTGGATTGTGATGCACACATTAGACAAGACAAAAGCCTTAGCATTGAGGTCTACCGAAACCCATACACACAGATCAGTACCTACTCTTTGACTCACACCACCCACTGGAACACAAATTGGGGGTCATTAGGACCTTGCAACACAGGGCTCAGAACATTCCTACAACAGTAGAGGGAAAAGAGGCAAAATCACATCAAGAAAGCACTTCAGAACTGCTGGTATCCCAACTGGGCTTTCTTCAAGAGCAGAAAAAGGAACATAATGGACAAGGAAGATAACAGGAACAAATGCAAGAACATTGTCATTCCCTACATTTCTGGTCTATCTGAGAAACTCCGGAGGATCTTCTACAAACACAACATTCCGGTACATTTCAGACCCAGCAACACCCTGAAGCAGAAACTGGTCCACCCTAAGGACAGAATACCCAGACACAAACAGGACAACGTAGTGTATGCAATTCAGTGCAGTGAAGAACGCACAGACTCATATATTGGGGAAACAAAACAACCGCTTCACAGGTGCATGGCCCAACACAGGAGAGCCAGTTCCTCAGGCCAGGACTCTGCTGTCTACCTTCATCTTAACAACAAAGGACACTCATTTCAGGATTGCAACGTACGCATTTTAGCCAGAGAGGATCGGTGGTATGAGCGAGGAGTTAAAGAAGCCATTTTTGTCAACTTGGAACGGCCATCACTGAACAGAGGTGGGGGTCTAAGACACTATTTATCAGCCACCTACAATGCAGTCCTTGGCACACTTCCCAGACAACTGAATGCACACCAAACCCAGCTGTTTTCAGTGACTCACAGGAGGACAGAGAGAACCAACAACCCATTGATCACCCCAACGACTCTCTAGGCCGTTCACACCCAGCCCCCAGTGACCCACACCAACAGGATGACTCAACGACACCTTAGGATTGCTTTTCATCCATGAGAGGATAAATACCTGATACTCTCTATTGCCGCTTTTCCACTACCAACGCGGCTGAGTTGGGCTGAGCCGTGCCGTGCTGAGTCGAGCTGAGTGGGGCTGTTGGAGTTGCATTTCGACTACAACCGCGCTGGCTGGAAGTGGGTGGACACATTGGGTGGAGTTAGCGAAAGTGGGTGGACGTCAGGTGATGTCGTTAGGCGGCGCAAACAGTGACATCAGTGATCTTTTAAGCGGTAGTCTCACGACCCGGATAGTAAACAATAAACATGGAGGACATGGAGTCGTTAGTGTTGCTGGTCTTGGTGCTGTGGCTTGTTGTCGCCGACAACGCCAACAGATACTGGCAAGAGCGTATAGATGAGGCGAGGCGCATAAGGCTTCATAATTCTCGTAATTCTCCTTCTTCCGGGTTTACGGTGTTTACAGATCCCAGCGTGCTCGCGGGGCGTGTGTGGGCATGTGAGGACACTCCTCCTCACCAATCAGTGCACAGGGGAGTGTCTCCTCACGCCCCTAGCCTCACTCAGCTCGGTTTGGCTCGCTTCAGCCCCACTCCAAAACCGTGCGAGTTTTGGGGGCTGAGCAGGGCTGAAGCGAGCTGAGTCGTGCTGTTCTTAGATAGTCGAAACGCGAGCCGTGTCGGGCTGAAGTGAGCTGAAAAAGGGTAGTGAAAAAGGGCCATATTAGTCAGACAGAGCTGAAGAAGCCTTTCAGATGAGAGGTGAAACGTCTTCAAGAATCTTCAAGCAAGTCCAGTTGCTCTCTTTTACCACCCACAGTTTACTATGACCTGGATGACTGAGAATCTTCACAGACATAGTACATCGGTAATACATTAGTAGTTTATATATCTAAGAATTTATTGAATTTAAAGGCAATTTAAAAAATGGTTAGGTTAAGGTTAACTGAAAGTTATAATCACAATCCTGGTAAAAGAAGTATGTGATATGTTAAACATCTAGCCTTAAACAGAGTTAAACTGACAAACTGAGCACTGAGTAACCATCCTCAGATGATTTTAGGGATTTTATTTACTCAAAGTCTTAAAGTGATGATGATGATGATGTTGTTCATCCTCTGTTAAAGCTCGGTTGCCACAGGAATCCATTTCAAAACTCTTGTTCTTTCACACTGCCATAAAGCAGATATGTAACCTTCTTAGACAGGTTTTATATTTATTCTAAAATACAAACCTAAACTGAATATTAATAGCTATGATTGTCTGACTGACAAAAAACCCCCCAAAACAAACAAACAAACAAACAAACAAAAAAAAACAAAGATACACTACCTTTAAAAAAAAAAAGTTACGGTGCTGCTGTATTCCTGTGCTGTTGCTGCCCCCTGCTGGCCGAAATCCTAACTGTTAGAATAAAATCACGAGTTAAATCTGAAAATTTATTATTCATTATTAATATGAAGATGAATGAAATTCCAAATCTAGGACTTTTAAAAGAATATTCCAAGATTTTTTAAAAAAATTTTCAATAATACATTGTTCACAGCTTTACAAATTATTAAAGTCATGCAAATCCAACATTATAGCTACAACAACAGAACATCAGGTCCATAAATAAATAAAACTTTACACTGTACATTCACATTAAAAAAAAGAGCAGACATTGAAATATGTCCATCACCATCAGCAGGATGTTTTCGATCCCGATAAATGGATCGTTTTATATATCAAAAGTATGTTAATTCACAGAATTCACATGTATAAGAGTTTATGCACGATAAGAACGTTTTTGTAATAATAATAATAATAATAATAATCCAGGAAATAAAAATATTAAGACATTTAACACAGTGTGTGTCAGGTTTTGTTTCCGAGTCCAGCAGCATATTGATGCTGACAGTGTTCTGACTGAAGCTGGAAAACTTCAGGGTGACATTTTTCAGGACATCTCAAAGAAGAGATAAAATTTTAAAGAGAGACTTTTTTATAGCAATACGAGATTCTTCTAGACAGTACATGTAATGTGAAGGAAGGAGCCATAAACAGGAAGTAGTAACCCTGCATTCACAGCTCATTTCCTGTGTAAGTTTAGAACCGTACCATTAGAAAGTTGACTTTATATGCAAAAAAAAAAAATCTGAATTTTAATCTAGTGTGTGAATCTAAAAATGTGTCTTAACAGAGAGCTAATGCTTTTAGAAACGTCTTATGCATGCATTTCACTTTAAATTTAAATTCAATTAGCTTCAATTTATTTATTTTACTTTATGCAAATTAGTCAGAACACAGCGAAGTGTCCCAGTAACCTGCTCTGTAATCCTTCTGAGGATATTTTTTGAATAACCTTCGCTGGTTCTGTTGTAAATGTCTCCCCAGGTTTGTCTCATGCACACGCAGCAAGTGCTACACTTGTCGATTGTGGGCGTGGCTTATCTTTCAAGTTTTGATTGTATAATCTTGACTTTTGTAAAATTTACACACATCACTGAGTTACTTTTTCTTTTTTAAATATTGTATTAAACCCAAGACACTTGTTGAACGGGAACTAAACACATAACTGTTAAAGGATTGATTCAAGCAGTTTACTGGAGCATTTACATCATAACTTATTTGCATAAAATTAAGAAAATCTCAAACACTGCTTGTCGCTGTGTCGGGTTTGTGGCCGCAATCTTACACAGGAGATGAAGGTTGTTTAGCTGCCTGATTCGTTTGTTCAAACAAAATGGCACCGCATTTTAATGGAGTGTTGTTTCTGGTGTCGTTGTACTGTACATTGGCTAACACCATCTTCTCTAAAATGTTTTTACAAACTTCTGAAGCTTTGGATGCACATAAAATAGATTCTTTTTCAACTAGCAATGCTAACATTAACGCAATCAATAGCAACGGACATGACATTAACATTAAAAAGTGTTCATAGTTGACGGAAATGAAAATGTATTAATTCTGATGGTATGAAGGTGCCAGAAAAAAACCAAAACCAAACTCCAAATATTTCTCGAATGTAGATTTGGTTTTGTCCACTGAAAGATGATAACCAGTTCCTGCCATGATGCATGAGGAGACCCAGGAGATAATGAGATGTTTTAGTGCCTGTGAATTACAGTCCATTCATATAAAAGAGATCAGTGTCTGTGATGTTCCTCAGCGCTCCTCGGACAGACAGGAACTCGGTGTGCTGAAGGTACACGTGACAATCACAGCTTTATGTTCATATACTTTTGAGCAGGACACCGGCGTTTCCTGGATGCAACCCGGCATCTTTACAGTCATTTCACATCCGGATGCTGTTTCGCTTTCCGAGCCCAGAACCGGGCTCTGATGGACACTGAATGGATGAAAGTCGTCCACCGCTGTGTCCAAGTCCCAGGCCTGCCGCACGCTCAAGTTGACGTACGATTTTGCATTTATGGTGCTCAGTTTTCCTACGGCATTTCTACACGAGGTTGGATGCAGTGAGGCGTAACTGGTGGCGTTGCTGTGCTCCAGTGACGGAGGCGAGTTTTGGCCGAGGACCCAGCCGGATTTACGTGCAGGACTTTCTCTGCTCAGGTCCATGGTGCGTTTGATCCACTTGCAGCATTTGCTAAACAAGTTCTTCCTGCACAGGATGTACACCCACGGGTCCAGGATTGGATTGAAGGATGCAAACCGGATGGCAAGAAGATCGCTGGGGTAATCTGGCTGCACTCCTGCAGCGATATACGAAGGGCCGTAGAGCTGATTGACAAAGATGCGAACCTGTGGAGGACACACTGCATGGTCAAAAAGAAAAAAAATCTAACAATAAACCTGTTATTAAAGGTGCACTATGTAGGATTTAGTGACATCTAGTGATGAGGTTGCAGATTGCAACCAATTAAACACCCCTCCCTTTCCAAGTGTGTATTAAAACCTATCCAGTGGACGTCAGGTGCAATAATATTTGCAGACCTGCAGTTTTACGCCAGTAGCAGCGCATGTGTGGCCATTTTTTTTTGCTTTAGCTTCATGACTGGGCGGCACGGTGGTGTAGTGGTTAGTGCTGTCGCCTCACAGCAAGAAGGTCCGGGTTCGAGCCCTGTGGCCGGTGAGGGCCTTTCTGTGCGGAGTTTGCATGTTCTCCCCGTGTCCGCGTGGGTTTCCTCCGGGTGCTCCGGTTTCCCCCACAGTCCAAAGACATGCAGGTTAGGTTAACTGGTGACTCTAAATTGAGCGTAGGTGTGAATGTGAGCGTGAATGGTTGTCTGTGTCTATGTGTCAGCCCTGTGATGACCTGGCGACTTGTCCAGGGTGTACCCCGCCTTTCGCCCGTAGTCAGCTGGGATAGGCTCCAGCTCGCCTGCGACCCTGTAGAACAGGATAAAGCGGCTACAGATAATGAGATGAGATGAGATATTCCATTTGTGCTCATAGATCCCCCTAAATCCTACATAGTGCACCTTTAAAAAAAATTACTTCAGGAAATAGTTTTATTTGCTGCCTTATACAGAATAAGCATTAGTTACATCAGTTTAATCACTGAGATTATTAGCAACATGCTAGTTCATTTCCTCAGGCTGAGTATCATGCTGCTTCATAACAATCGACAGTCACAGTTACACAAATATCACCAAAATACAATTTGTTTTGACTTTATTCACTTGGATTTGGTTGTTTGTAGCCAGGCATGACAACCAGCACAAATGATATTTAGCTACAGGGTCCTCTAGCTAGCATGATTAAACATTTAGCAACTGTAAGATACACGCTTGATGGTTTAGCATTCATTGATTCATAAAAGAAAAAAAAATCTCTCCAGTTAATTTTCTTATTAATAGGCATGTCTGAGATTTACAGGTAGCTTTGGTATCTCTTTCCAAATGATATACAACTGTGAAATGATAAACTGCGCCAGTTTAGCCCTCCTCTCTAAAGTCCTATTTTACAGAGAGTAGAGTGATACGTAGTTAGCAAGCTAGCTAGACACACTAGACTGATTAGCGCCTGAGAGATGGATGAGTGAGTAAGTGACTTTAAATGGAAAGTCAAGTCCAAATTATGAAAAGTTAATAAAAAAAAATTCCATGGAGCATTATTTAATATCTCTACTAAACTGAGATTTCTGAAAACTCTGTGATTCATGCATTAAATGCTACAAACATCTCATCTCATCTCATTATCTCTAGCCGCTTTATCCTTCTACAGGGTCGCAGGCGAGCTGGAGCCTATCCCAGCTGACTACGGGCGAAAGGCGGGGTACACCCTGGACAAGTCGCCAGGTCATCACAGGGCTGACACATAGACACAGACAACCATTCACACTCACATTCACATTCACACCTACGGTCAATTTAGAGTCACCAGTCAACCCAACCTGCATGTCTTTGGACTGTGGGGGAAACCGGAGCACCCGGAGGAAACCCACGCGGACACGGGGAGAACATGCAAACTCCACACAGAAGGGCCCTCGCCGGCCCCGGGGCTCGAACCCAGGACCTTCTTGCTGTGAGGCGACAGCGCTAACCACTACACCACCGTGCCGCCCTGCTACAGACATGTTAAACAAATTAAAAATGTGCCCTAAATTACCAAAACGTTATAAAAATAATTTATTAAGTCTTGACAAATGCAATTAAAAAAAATAGTGAGAAATCTTAGATGACATGCGAATTCAAAAACTCAACTCCACGTGACAAAAAATGTTGTAAAACTCTTAACCTGTCAATTGATGTGAACACTCAGAAATTAATGTATCAAATTCTAAACTACTTTTAGAGCTGGTGCCACCCTTTTCCACCAATGCGGTACCTGTGCCAATCTAGAACCAGTTCAGCTTTCACACATTTCGACCAAAAAGTACTGGTCAAAAAGCTGCCACCGGTACGGCATGGTCCCGAATTTGGAACCACTGACTCCAACGGCTACGTGAGGAGCTACCACAAGAAATTCGCCACCATTTTGATGTGTGTGAAATCAGAAATCGCTACATGCAGCCAAGTTTCAACTGCGAGACGTAATGACTTAACAGGCAAATTTATTAAAAGCAAGCAAAATGTTCAGAAATGCGTTCTGTCAGATATGATTTTTTTTTCCAGAAAGGTTACCCTGGTAACATTTCAACAGAAATAACTCCAACTTCTGCTACGTCATGTTCAGTTCTCAGAAGTACTGAAATGGAGACCGGTTCTGAAAAGGCAACAAGGCAGAACTGGTTCTGCACCGGCACGACTTTGGTGGAAAAGAGATGAGTACGGCATCTTTAGTACTTTTAGTGTGCACTGTTTGCCTGGGAAGGTGATGGAGCTTTAATGGCATTTAAAGGTGTATCATTGGTCCAACTATTATTGTCTGCTACACTATAATCACCTTTCTACGTGAAGGATGTGTACAAAAGGTACCACAAGACAATGCAACAAGGAAAAGTACCGTTTGGTACCTTTAGTTCTGAGAGTACTCTACTATTTATGAACCTATTTAAGGATGAAGTTAAAGAGTGGATTCTGTGATGTGGGGTTTTCTGCTCACCACCAGAGGGATGGAGCAGATCAGGAACACGATGGTCATGAAAATCAAAAGCCAGAACATCTGGATCTCGGCCGCCGAGGCGACGGCGGGCAGTTTGCGGAAGGCGCGTCTGGATCCCGGTTGTGCCGCGTGCGCCTCGGTTCTGGCTGCTGCGGCGACGACGCGCGTCTTCTTGCTCATCCCGACCAGAGAGCGGCACACGGCGCAGTTACACAGCACCGTGACGGCGATCAGCAGCAGCACGAAGCCGCCGTACAGGAACGAGTACGCGGCTCCCCGCGCGTCCAAGGCGCGCCAGTCCAAGAAGCACCACGTCCCCGGGAAGTGCCTGGCGTGACGCCCGAAGCCGAAACTGGGCATCGAGCACAGCACCCCGTTCACCACGTAGACCGCGAGCAGGGCGAGCCGCGCCACCGTCCGGTCCACGTGCTGCGAGTAGAAGAACGCGTGGTTGATGGCGAGGTAGCGCTCCACGGCCATGGCGCACAAGATGGACATCCCGGCCGAGCCGAAGAACAGCATGGAGAAGGAGAAGAAGTGGCAGAGCGGCGCGCCACCGGGCCACCGATCCGCCACGTACGTCGCGATCACCACAGGACTGGTGAAGCACGTCCCCAGGAGGTCCGTCACCGCCATGCCGCACACCAGCGTGTAGAACGTCGTCTCCTTTTGCTCCCTCTTGGACACGCACAGCACCGCCACGGCCACCAGGTTCCCGAGCACCCCGACTGCGAACATGGTGGCTGAGATGACCAGCGAACGGGAGTCCAGGCGCAAAGCGCGCGGCGTCGGGGTCGCCGTCGGATGGCTCAGGAACACCGCCGACGCGTTCGCGTGCGCGCTCAGCACCGAGTCGGTCATGTTTAAGCTGAGACTCTTCTCACGAAAGCTGCACAAGAGATCCGGGCGCGCGCATGACCGTGTCCGGGGTTCCCAGGGTTCCCGGCGCACTGAATCGCGCTGCAGGTGGATATAAACCTCAAGCCCATCTCCGTCTCCACCGCCACACCACAGCAGCTCTCATGACATCACAGCGTGGAGCTACACTCACACGTCACCCACTGCAGGTGGGCTTTCCTCATCCAAACACACTGGATAGGTGTGTGTGTGTGTGTGGGTTTATTTATTTGAGCACCACCTTTAGGCTTTCATCTGAACTTAGGCTTTTACAACAGTGTCTTGAAATACATTAAAATAAAAACACAGAAAAAGGAGTAAAATTGTGGAACTCAACAGCACTTTGCCTGGGACACACTTTTAAAATTCAAATAAAATCATACATTATTTCAAATTAAAACTGCACTTTAATTTGTCATCACTTAATTGAAAATACTGCCTATTTTTTTGAACAATTTATTTAAAAAATTCACTTTTATACACACAAAGGCGGCATGGTGGTGTAGTGGTTAGCACTGTCGCCTCACAGCAAGAAGGTCCGGGTTCGAGCCCCGGGGCCGGCGAGGGCCTTTCTGTGTGGAGTTTGCATGTTCTCACCGTGTCCGCGTGGGTTTCCTCCGGGTGCTCCGGTTTCCCCCACAGTCCAAAGACATGCAGGTTAGGTTAACTGGTGACTCTAAATTGAGCGTAGGTGTGAATGTGAGTGTGAATGGTTGTTTGTCTCCCTGTGATGACCTGGCGACTTGTCCAGGGTGTACCCCGCCTCTCGCCCATAGTCAGCTGGGATAGGATCCAGCTCGCCTGCGACCCTGTAGAACAGGATAAACGGCTACAGATTATGGATGGATAAATAAGCAACCAACCAACCTTTGGACAAAACCATTGCTTTGGATGATTGACAGTTTTTTTTTAAATAATGCAAAAAAAAATCATTAATATTTCACTGTTTAGTTGAATCTTGCTTTAATTGAGAGCTGGGAATTTTTCTATTAATAGCCTTTTATTTCTCTTCCTAAGAGAAGTGTGTATTTTGTGGCACAATTAAAAGTCATAATGTCTGCATCCAAACAGTTTAAAGGTGATTAAGAACAAATTAGCAGCTGAAATGACATGATGTTCCCCAGCGCTGTGTAGATGTTTTAAAGAACCCATTCAGTGCTAAATCAGGAGACATCACAACCAGTAATTAATCAACATCTCAGCAGGAATTCAGCTCTATTTGTAATGTTTCATTAAACAGAAGCTTACAGGGATCCTCCGTGCTGAAATGGTAGAGATACAAACGCTCATTTCTTTTCTCAAAGCAGATAAAGAAGCTTCAGCTTTAAGATTTTTTGAAGTCCAAACTTTTGTAGCAAAACAAATTGACCTTTAAAGAACATCATGTGATTCTTTTAAATGAGCAGAAACTGATTAAAGTACAGGTTTAATCCTAATCCAGGAGCTATTAGCACCATGAGGTTTTACTTCAAGCCAAACAAAACCCAAAAAACAAGTGTTGCCAGGCAAAACAAACCTCACCCAGCAGCACTTATTTTATACCTATATGCTGATAATGGTAATATTTCTCAATCATTGGCTGTCAGGTTAAAGTCCTATGAAAATCCATGACCTTGAGTTTGACATTTCAAAATCATTCAAGGTCAAAGGTCATGGTGCCAAATGAAAACCCATATGGCACTTCCTATAAGTTGATAATGGTAAATATCTGTCTACCATCAACCATTTTCAAGTTACAGCTCTGAAAATCCGTGATCTTGAGTTTGACCTTTCAGGATCACTCAAGGTTAAAGATCATGGTGCCAAATGAAAGGCCATATGGGAGTTCCTATATGCTCATAATTGTAAGCATCTGTCTATCAGCAACTGTTTTTGAGTTATAATGGAAAATGTTATTTTGACCAAAAGGTTGACCTTTCCAGTGACCTCGACCGTCACGTTGACCCGATTACCCCCAAAATTGAATCAGGTAATCTATGGACCATTGCTCAACTACCCTGAAAATTTGAAGTCAATCGGTGCAACCGTCTAGACACTAGATTGTTAAAGGTCCCATGGCATGAAATTTTCACTTTCTGAGGTTTTTTTTTATGTTAAAATGAGTTCCTCTGACCTTCTTAAGTCACCCCAGTGGCTAGAAATTTCATAATGTGTAAACCAAACTATGCCCAACATTTGAGAGTGGCGCGTCAAAACAGTGCGTTGATAAACTCTTCCCTTGCCAACGTCAGCAAGGGAGATGATCCCCACGCCCCCCCTCTGGATTCCCACCCACTGTATGGATTGCCCACCCAACTCAAAAGTTGCTGTTTGTCCTACCAAGCCTACTGCGCATGCGCGAAGCCTACTGCGCATGCGCAGAACACATGATTACATTTTGCGCTGTACATGGATGTGACAACACAGAAAGGAGTCTGTTTTTACTGCCGATGGGAGAGCCCCTGAAGACGCAGTGGCTTAATTTTATTTACTTCAATAATACGCCGTCGAATCTACCTAAGACAGTGTATGTTTGTCGGAAGCATTTTCCTGATGAATGTTTCCACAACTTGGGACAGTACAGGGCAGGTTTTGCACATCAACTGTCACTGAACCTGCCGCATCAGCAACAAACACCGAACAAGTAAGTGTATAACTGGTCGTTTTGCCGTGTTTTAAAATCGGTGCGTTAGCCTAGCAATGGCTACATTGGCTGTGCAGCTAACCGCTTCCTGCAGTTAGCCAGGTACATGGGCTCGAGTTGTACCATTTTTTTAGACAGGGTGGACGGACCAGGGCATTCGCCCGCCTGGCCGTGCCCGACGAGGAGCGCTCTCGGCCGGCTTGGGAGGCAGACGGCAGCCCCTCCTGGAAGTGCAGTTTTACCATGGGCCTCATGCGGAAAAAAATGACAAAGTCCCACTGCTCAGTTTTACCATGGGCCTCAGGCAGGAAAAAATGACAAAGTCCCAGTTTTACCATGGGCTCGAGTTGTACCATTTTTTTAGACAGGGCGGACGGACCAGGGCATTCGCCCGCCTGGCCGTGCCCGACGAGGAGCGCTCTCGGCCGGCTTGGGAGGCAGACGGCAGCCCCTCCCCCTCCCCCATGACATGCCCCCACCGCCTACCCTTCCCCGCCTCCTGCTTCTCATTAGCAAAACGACGCACTGGGAAAAGCGCTGAAATGGGGCTTTCTCCCAGGAGGCTATATCTATGTACCGAGGGTTCATTTCGAGAAAGGCTGCGGATATAACATCCGGAAACCTCCACGAGCCCGTTTAAAGCATCAACAAACCACCATGCCATGGGCCCTTTAACAGACAGACACACAAACAAACCGCACTGATTACAATACTTCGCCCCACTTATTCCATTGTGGGTGAGGTAATAAACCCTTTTATACTGACAGATAATATCCATACAAGACACGTTCAAGTGTTCACTTGTTCATATTTGTACCTGTATACTGTGTACAGATTGTTTTTCTTTTAAAATAAAACTTCCCTGGGTGCTGACACCTTACTCTGTCTGAGGTTCAGATATCGTGCTCTGAGTGTAAATTACATGAGAGGATCCGAGATTGTGACATCACTTTCACACCACATGATTTACTGAGGCTGAGCTCTAGTGGATACATCACTTCTATGTTGTTGACTGACCGTAAGATGCCCGAGTGTCAAGTGTTTAGGTGTAAAAATAAGTCAGATCATTGCAAAGGGAAATTGTTTTTGCCATCCACAATCCTATAAAGGATATTACTTTTACAAGCAGATATCACAAGCAGTGAAATGGCTGCATTTTCATCGGCACTGATTACACTGAGGAGAAATTTCATTTCAGCAGGCACCAGGTGGTTTGCAAGGACGACTTAACAGTGGAAAAGATTACAAAAATGGGAAGAAAAGAAAGGCAGGAAGCTGAGTAAGAATTTCGACTCTTCCAGAACCATAATGCGATCTGTCAGAGGCACTTGGCCAAGGTTACATACACAAGATATCTAAATGCCAGACATAGTGGCCCTGTCAGTAACTCGCTTCTTAATTTTGCACCAAAACCCAGTAGCCTTCATTATGTTTCCTTTTTTAATCTGCAAAGTGCTCTCTCATAGAATATGCTGCTCAGATACAAGTTTTTTTTCTGTAACATTTAATTTTGTCCCGGAAAAAAAATGAACATTTGGAACTCTAAAATGTTTTTGTAATGTTTTGACTCGATAATGTAGAAGTCATAAAATAGAAATCTATAACAAAGTTTGTATAAAAAAACAACATAGGGTGCCGAAGACTTTTGCACAGTGAAATTCTTTCCTTCTCGTATCCCAGTTTGTTAGGAAGTTAGCGTCGAAGCGTAAAGTCAGCCATGATACAGTGGCCCCTGGAGCAGAAAGGGTTAAAGTGCCATTCCACCATTGGATGTATTCTTTGGCATAAAATACAATATATTTTATGACAACATGACTAGACAGAGAAATCTTTTAGCTTCAAAATGATATATCAAACATAATTTTTTGACAACGACAAGTATATTAATTTTGCGACCAAAGTCACCTACCCTTTTAATTTCCGCGCGGTAGTGAAATGTGATGTCATCGGCAGGTTCCCCTTCTTGTGTACCACGTGTCGGTCTATTTTTAGACCAGGAAACCCCCAAAGTGAGAGAGTCATTTCTCCTCGTATATGGGGGCCAAAAAAATTGCGAAAAATTTTGAGTTAATCTTTCAGTTAGCTAGATTTATTGGTATTAGCTAGATTTATTGGTATTATTTTTATCGCGTTCTATCCGCCATTGCTGATAATATGTGCCACGTCACACGTCACGTGGTACACAAGAGGGGGAACCTGCCAATGACATCACGCGCGGAAATTAAAAGGGTAGGTGACTTTGGTCGCAAAATTAATATACTTGTCATTGTCAAAAAATTATGTTTGATATATCATTTTGAAGCTAAAAGATTTCTCTATCTAGTGATACCATTTATATATGTTGTCAAAATATATTGTATTTTATGCCAAAGAATACATCCAATGGTGGAATGGCACTTTAAGTGCCTTGCTCAAGGGCTCAACAGTGTTCGCTTGGTGGTGCTTTGGCTTGAACTCAAACCTCCTGATCAGCCTTAATCACTGAGCCACCACTGCCCCAACAAATCATAAAGCTCTGGATATAAAAAGCCAAATTCAGCCCGAGTGTCTAATCTCTGCTCTGCCTGCAATTTGATACACTGCTGTTATTACTGTGGATGTGCGCTGTTCTGGATGGATTACCGTAGTAGATGTGTATCAGCCCCTGCGATGACCTGGCGACTTGTCCAGGGTGAACCCCGCCTCTCGCCCATAGTCAGCTGGGATAGGCTCCAGCTCGCCTGAGACCCTGTAGAACAGGATAAAGCGGTTAGAGATGATGAGATGAGATGTGCATCAACTTCGGTTTCAGCTTGTGGGAGTACAGAAGAGCAGTCTCGCAACTTTTTTTATTTTTAAATCTTTTAGCTTTATTTACTTGCCATGGACTATCTCATCTCATCTCATTATCTCTAGCCGCTTTATCCTTCTACAGGGTCGCAGGCGAGCTGGAGCCTATCCCAGCTGACTACGGGCGAAAGGCGGGGTACACCCTGGACAAGTCGCCAGGTCATCACAGGGCTGACACATAGACACAGACAACCATTCACACTCACATTCACACCTACGCTCAATTTAGAGTCACCAGTTAACCTAACCTGCATGTCTTTGGACTGTGGGGGAAACCGGAGCACCCGGAGGAAACCCACGCAGACACGGGGAGAACATGCAAACTCCGCACAGAAAGGCCCTCGCCGGCCCCGGGGCTCGAACCCGGACCTTCTTGCTGTGAGGCGACAGCGCTAACCACTACACCACCGTGCCGGCCATGGACTATTTCAAACAAATCACATTTAAAAATGAAATGTTGTGAAGCTTTCAGACTCATTCCAACGGTAATATCTTACTCAGCAAAGCTTATTTTGTCAGAGCCAATCAGATTGCATCTTTTAAGATCCTGAAACTTTTGGTCAGAAAAGTGTGCGGTTCGATACAATTAGAGCTTTTAGTATATTTAAAGCTAGACGGCCTTTTGATTTCATAAAATCGGTGAAATTTAGTTGCGTCTGAAATGTGGTGATTGTGATATCTGTTTATTTCTGTAATATCTCACAAAATATCAGGCCATTCTGTGGCTGGGAAGTTATTTAATTTGAGGGGATTAAAGCAAATAATGTGCATGAACTCGCTCGCTTGGCGCAGTCAAGCAGACAGAGGAAGTCCGTGTGCGCATGCGCAGGTTTACCTTCTTCTTCTTTTGGGTTTTACAGCAGCTGGCATCCAGAGTGTTGCATTACTGCCATCTACAGGTTTACCTTTGACCGTGCACTGTCACGTCCTCCATTTTTCTCTCCTGTTTCAAATTTGTATCCCACAATGCCTTGCGTGAACGGGGAAAGCCCACCACGTGATGCATGACGTAGTATTTTGTATTGGGTCATGGTGAAGCAGGAAAAAATAGTGGAGAATTTAGGGACACGTGGAGATAAATTCATTTATTGGGCTATTAAAAAAAATTAATAAAATTGGAAGACTGTGATTCAAATTCAGTAGCTTTCGGTCACTAAACAAAAATAATTGGGTGTTGGGAAAATTATTTTTATGACCTACACTTGAAAAATCTGAAAGGCAGTACAGCTATAATGCTTTTTCCTCGTGAAAAAGTGCTGGTTGAAGCACTGGTTTGTGCAAAACACACACACACCATACCGTAACAAAGCTCTTAGCTAGCTTCCTCTTAAGATTAGATTTATTATGGTCTGTAATGCAGGTGAAATAAAGTTTGGTGTAACTCTGGTGATGAGGAGGTTGTTTGTCTTCGCTATAGTTTTGGAGGCAGAAAATCAAGAGAATCTGAACTTCCTGTGTTTTTAATTTTATTGTGTACAGATTCAGTTAAAGCAGGACGTCATGTCATGCACACCTTTCCTCAAAAAAACACGTTATTTCTAGTTGGTTGCATTATTGGAATATTGGTAATGAAGTATTTTCCATTCAACATGCCGTAAACATGAACATGTCTCCTTCTGTTCACTCACATAAGATTAATTTTTCACCAACAGTTTCACCTCCATGTTGGTGTTTCTCACTCAACCTTTTCACTTGCCTTCTGATTGGTCATGAGGTGGAAACAAAAGTACTTCACGTGATACAGCTCTTTTCTGAAAGTTGAACTATGGAAGCTCTAAAACAATTTCTAATCATAAATGCAAATTCCCTTCATTTTCGTGCTTCATGATTTGTCTAAATGGATCGGGAGATTTTTTCTTGTTGCCT
This sequence comes from Neoarius graeffei, assembly GCF_027579695.1. NCBI lineage: Eukaryota > Metazoa > Chordata > Actinopteri > Siluriformes > Ariidae > Neoarius > Neoarius graeffei. The sequence goes on along the minus strand of NC_083591.1, from coordinate 57,569,698 downwards.
TGTCGTTTGATATGTAATCTGACTCGATTCATTTGATTCAGTTCAGATTGAATGAATCAGTTGGTTGCCTCAGAACCATTTTTTAAAAAATAGCTACTGATTCATTCATTAAAAAACAGCTAATAATATCATCACTGTTATTAATAAACTTATAACACAATTATTTTGTGTTGAATGATAAGCAGTAGTAAGTTGTAGGTCCAGATTATGTTCATAAAGAAATTTTTATACGCCTAGAATACAAACAAGACCAGCATGATCAAGAGCAACTTTGTTTATTTTCAGATTATATTTTGTGCTTATATTTTCTCAGGCTACATTTATGATTTGTAAGGTTTATAGAGTATAATTATCACGTCTCATTGAACAAGGGAATCCCACGCATGCATACATGAAGGAAAAGATTCACTGAGTCAAACACTGATCTGCTGATCAAAGTTGATTCCAGTGACTCATACTGACTCGTTTACCTTTCTTTAAAGAAAACACATCCATTATCTGATGAGAAAAGGTGATGTTCTGAAATTGCTTCACAGTAAATTTGCATGGATTTTTTAAAAATCTTGCTCCTTGAGCAGTTTAAGCCTCGAACCCAGCTCAACATGACATCAAACCCTTCAAGACATGAGGAAGACAAGCAGCCAGACTCTGTGTCCTGGCACACAGGTGGTGGAGTGAATGAATTTCCTCCTGGTGGTGCAAACAGCTGAGACCTTCACTGTTGTTCAACACACAGACAGTAATAATGCACTTGGAAAAAAGGAAAAAAACAACAACCCCAAAACATTGATGCTTTACTTACACCACAAATAATCAGCTAAACACTGTAAATGTAAATGAAAACATTTTCCCAAACTGCAATACTGATAGAAGCATATTGATAGAACAATATCAACCTTAAAGGTTCTTTGATTGTTCTTCTTGGAGAACCCTGCACCAGTGTTCCTTTTTTTAAGCTAAGAACCCTGAATTTTCAAACAAACCCTTAACAATGTTGATGAATGCATTTTTCTGCATTTCTGAAAGTTCTCTAAGGGTTCTTTAGATGGTTATTGATATTTCTAGGTTTCCACAAAAGTTGGAAAGCGCTTTGTTGCAGGGTTCTTCAAAGAACCTTTTAGATTGAATCTTTTTTTTTGTGTGTGTGTGTTCCTGAACTTCAGGTTCTCCCTGTGTAGAATTTATCAGCATTAAATTAAATTGTTGGCTGCGCCAATATTAAATGTCCAATATTCACGTCTTTTATTGATTTGTATTATTTGTTGTATGTGCTGTAAGAATTGTCCCTTTGAATAATAATAAACTTTATTATTATTGCTCAGAGATTATTACACATGTATGTTTTTGCGACCCATAACCCATAAGAACCTAATTTCCAAATCAACAATAATAATAAAAAAAACCATCCAGTTCACTTATGTAGTAATGTTACGCAGAAGGCTAAGAAATGAGATGTGCATGAAGACAGTGAAGTGTGTACTGTAAATGTAGTGGCCCTCTGTCAGGCCACACACACACACACACACACACACACACACACATCCGTCCTGTAATCCATGTGGGAGCATTTGAGCCAGGGAAGTGTTGATATGATCATTCATAAAACACAAGAGGTTGTAGCACGATGCCACAGGGACGCTGTGTTTCATTAAAGAGCAGCCGCTCCACAGGTCGGCGCATGGCAGCGGGCCTGAAGCCAGGAGCAGAAATCAAATTTAAAATAATGAAATAATTCATCATATCTCATAAGACAGCCTGAAATCCTCACAGTTGCTGGCTGTGGAAGTCGATTCCACCCTACACACACACACACACACACACACACACACACACACACACACACACACACACACACACACACAGATATATACACAAAAAGAAGTGGTGATTGGTTCTTGAGGCATCTCACACTTGTGCACTTGTTTGTGTAGTGACTCAACCTTATAACCTTTCGCAGACGTCATCTCGTGTTCGCCCACGCACGTGAGCGTATCTTTGGCCCACTCTATCTTGTGTGTGTGTGTGATAGTAATAGATTGTGTGTTGGTTCACTGTACAACAGGCTTTATGTGTTTTTTTATATAATGTAATAAAACAATTATTCCATGAAATCGAGTTGTACATGAGCTGATAGTTGACGAGGCGCGCAGCACCGAGTTGTCTATAATCTATGTACGATGAGATTGAGTGGAGCAACTCTTTTATTCTAGCCACATTCACTGGATTTTGAAAAATTGAGCATTTTTATTTTTTGCAAATTCAATAAATAAAAACTTCAGACAAAACGTCCGACAAAATCATTTCCGCTTAGAATGTAAACAAACCGGCGAAATGACAGGAGCAATTTGTGAAAAATGCAATAATAATAATAATAATAATAATAATAATTCTTGAAAAATAAAAAAAAAGATTCGTTCTTACCATCAAATACTTTTATTCCATATTTAGTTGCTTTTTTGTGTATTTTTTGGGGTTTTGTTTTCGAGTAGAGTTTTTATTTCATCCTCAGTTGGTTCGGCAACACGCTCCACCCATTTTGTTTTCTTCTTTCTTTGGCAGTTGACAAATCAACTTAAAGGTGCATTATATATTATATCAACTGGGCTGGGGTGTGGAACAGGGGATACTGGGGGGGGGCAAACTATATTCTTTTAGCTATTTCTGTTTCTTTTAAATACCTGATAACAAAGTGATATATCTGACTTGATGTGCTCCACCATTTTGTTTTTCTGTACTCATAGTGTATGAGTTGATATCCTAGTAGTAGAGTAGCCAATCAGAACATGTGATTGCTCATAATCCAGTGAATGTGGAAAGAATAACATTGATTATCTCATTCCAATGGCACCTGCCAAGGGGTGGGGTATATCAGGCAGCAAGAAAGAGAACAGTCAGTTCTTGACATTGATGTGTTGGAAGCAGGAAAAATGGGTGAGCGTAAGGATCTGAGTGACTTTGACAAACTGTGATGGTGAGATGAGTGGGTCTGAGCATCTCCAAAATGGCACATCTTGTGGGGTGTTCCCGGTATGCAGTGGTTAGTACCGAACAAAAGTGCTCCAAGGATCCAAAAGACAACCGGTGGAACGGCAACAGGGTGATGGATGTTGAAGGCTCATTGATTGATTCACATGGGGCACGAAGGCTAGCCCATATGGTCCAATCCCACAGAAGCAGCTCAAACTGCTGAAAAAGTTAATTCTGGCCAAAATAGAAAGGTGTCAGAATGAACTTTTTCAGCAGTTTGTGCTACAGTAGCTCTTCTGTGGGACTGGACCATATGGACTAGCCTTTGTGCTTCATGCGAATCAATGAGCCTTCGACACTCATGACCCTGTCGCCACTTCACCGGTTGTCCTTTGGATCCTTGGAGCACTTTTGTTCGGTACTAACCACTGCATACCGGGAACACCCCACAAGATGTGCCATTTTGGAAATGCTCAGACCCAATCATCTCACCATTACAATTTGTCAAAGTCACTCAGATCCTTACGCTCACCCATTTTTCCTGCTTCCAACACATCAACGTCAAGAACTGATGGTTCTCTTTCTTGATGCCTGATATATCCCACCCCTCGACAGGTGCAACTGCAATGAGATAATCAATGTTATTCACTTCTTCACCTGTCAGTGGGGTTAATGTTATGGCTGATCAGTGTGTATAATATATATTCTGAGACTTGAAACCTTTCATAGTTCTTTGCTAGATATTCTTGTATAAATATGAACCAAAGGTCAAATCCACGCAGAAATCAAATTTATCATAGAAAAAATGAGTTTGTGAGCACAAACTTTTTGCCAGCCCTGTGGCAGCTTGTCTGTTTTAGTTAAACTGTAGACAGTTTACAAGTTTACATCTTTCAGATCTATAATTTATAATAACTAATTACGACTCAGTTGTGCTTTAAAGAATTTCAGGCTGATTAAAAAATATCCAAAATTAAGAAATATGAGAGCAAAATTCAATGTTAAATAAACTCCCAGACACTCTCCTATTGTCCTAAAGGTCCTGTTTTTGGAGGCTGAAAGATCACAGTGAAGTCAGAACAGTTTCTAGAGGAACAGAACCATAAACTAGACAGAGATTAACATGAATAATTTATGTACACATTCAACGTTGTGATGTATTAAATTATACGCCACGTTTCTGCAGTGTGGTTACGTCCCGGGTCGTGCGTCAGTCAGCCAGTGGTTGCTAGGTAACATGATTAGTGACTAGATTAAGATTTGCTCATTTTTAAATGAGGATAGGATGACCTGTAATACAAAGTCTGTCTGGTTCTTGTCAGATCTTACTTTTGGATTTATGAAGGAACATTTCTGTAGTGCAGCTCCCGGATATGTTGTGTTGAGTTCGCAGCCAAACCTCTACTGCAAATTTTAATTTTATAGAAATAAAGGCATGAGTCATTGTATGATTTGTTTATTTTCATGAGTTCATTCTAGTACGTACGTTATGGTTTCTGTAGCAATAGCTCATTCACAGAGACTCGTCCAGTCGATGAGCCACATGAAGGGATTTGATCTGGTGTTTTCGTCTGTAAGGAGACGTTTATTTGATGAACATTGATGGAAGGAGTCTCCAGTGTCAACACTTTGTATCTTTGTAGCTTCAAGTTTTTAAAAAGGTTTGCACTTTACGGTTTCTTGGTAAAATGACAAGCTGCGTTTTTTAATCTTGATAACTTAATATAGCTGCTGCCATTAATTTAACAGATGCGCCACAACATTAAATACAACTGTAAGTGGATAAAATAAATAAAAATTATAACTGACAAATTGCTGTGGTATAAAAGGAATAAAACACTTGTAGACATGCTGTTAAAGAAAGAAAGCACAACTTTATTCATCACACACTTGTGAAATTCCTCTCTCAATTTAACCCATCTGAAGCAGTGAACATGCACACACACACATACCCAGAGTAGTGGGCAGCCATGCTAACAGTGCCCGGGGAGCAGTTGGGAGTTCGGTGCCTCGCTCAAGGGCACCTCAGCCCAAGGCCGTCCCATATGAACCTAACCGCATATCTTTGGACTGTGGGGGAAACCGGAGCACCCGGAGGAAACCTACGCAGACACGGGGAGAACATGCAAACTCCACACAGAAAGGCCCTCGCCGGCCACGGGGCTCGAACCCAGGACCTTCTTGCTGTGAGGCGACCGTGCTAACCACTACACCACCGTGCCGTCCAGAGGAAGTGCTGTCCACTTCAGCGTGGTTATAGTAACTCCATTTCCTTATGTATTACAGTTTACTTCTCTTTATATATATATATATATATATATATATATATATATATATATATATATATATTTTTTAACATACAGAAACATTTCACTTTGTTATTTTTGACAGCGTTGTTGCTTTCATGTCCTCACACTCAGGACAATATTGCAGTTTTTCTCAGCCATTAAGCCATTAAGCTATAAAACTTCCCCCGGCTGTAAAAAAGGGGAGCTATGAAGCTGTGACGTCAGATATAACGCCAAAAACAGACTTACGTGAGAGATATGATGTCTAGGAGGAGTGGCTCTCAGTGGAGTGAGAGATGAGCTCATTACGTCACAGCTACAGAACACAAAAGCTTTTAGTGATCTAATGATCCTGCAGAGCAGCCAGAGCAAATCCCTCAACTCATCCATCTCTCCGCTGCCTTTAACTCTCTCTCTCTCTCTTTCTCTCTGTGTCTGTCTGTATCTCTCTTTTATAATCTGTACTTTTACTGTTTCTGCATGTTTCAAATTTTACTTAACTTTTATTCTATTTTATTCTGCTGTTTTTTTTCTTTTCTCCCCCTATTTGAACTTCTACTTAATTTTATTATTTTATTCCTACTATTGTTTAATTCTTATTATATTTTCCCATTTATTTTATGTAATTTTATTCTCTATTGTTTACTGTTTTGCTTTTACTTCTGTAAAGCACATTGAACTGCCACTGTGTATGAAATGTGCTATAGAAATAAACTTGCCTTGCCTTGCCTTTCAATCTCTCTCTCTCTATTTTTCTCTCTTTCAATCTCTCTCTCTGTCTCTCTCTCTCTGTGTCTGTCTGTATCTCTCTCTTTCAATCTCTCTGTCTGTCTGTCTGTCTGTCTGTATCTCTCTCTTTCAATCTCTGTCTCTCTCTGTCTGTCTCTCTCTCTGTCTCTCTCTCTCTCTGTGTCTTGCTGTCTGTCTATCTCTCTCTTTGTCTCTGTCTGTCTGTCTGTTTCTCTTTCACTCTCTCTCTTCACTCTGTCTGTCTGTCTTTTTTTGAGAGTTGGTAAAATAATTGAAAAAATTTTTTTTAATCAATTAACTGCCTTCCTGACATTAAACGGATGTTTTGATAAGTTTCAGTCAGGTTTTCGTGCCAATCATAGCACTGAAACAGCTTTTACTAAAGTCATGAATGACCTACGTCTTAATTCTGATGCTGGTAAAACATCAGTCTTGGTGCTTTTAGAATTAAGTGCTGCATTTGACACAGTAGATCATTTCATACTGTTACATCGACTGGAGCATTGGGTTGGATTTACTGGTATATCAACTGGTTAAAATCCTACCTACAACAAAGATTTTTTTATGTGGCCATTGGAGGCCACAGTTCATCACCCGTGTCCTTGAACTGTGGGGTTCCCCAGGGCTCAATCCTGGGACCATTACTATTCAACCTTTATATGCTCCCACTTGGACAAATTATTAAGAATAACTCAATAAACTTCCATAGCTATGCAGATGACACTCAGCTTTACTTAGCTATATCACCTAATGACTATGCCCCTCTTGAGTCTCTTCATAGATGCATTGACCAAATTAACAAATGGATGTCTCACAATTTTCTTCAGCTGAACGCAGATAAAACTGAAGCAATTATATTTGGCAAAAAGGAGGAAAGGCTTAGGATTGCCACTGTTCTTGAAACTAAGGGGCTTAAAGCAAAGGATACTGTCAAAAACCTTGGTGTCCTTATTGACAGCGAACTTAACTTCAACAGTCATATGAAAGTGGTAAAAAAAAGTCTGCATTCTATCACCTAAAAAACATTTCTAAACTCAGGGGTCTCATGTCAAAGCATGATCTAGAAAAACTTATTCATGCTTTCATCTCCAGTAGGGTTGATTACTGCAACAGCCTTTTCACAGGTCTTCCAAAAAAGACCATCAAAGAGCTTCAACTAATCCAAAATGCAGCAGCAAGGGTTCTTACAAGAACAAAAAGGGTCGTCCATATCACTCCAATCCTAAGGTCTCTGCACTGGCTCCCAGTGAGCTATAGAATTGACTTTAAGGCATTACTTCTTCTATTTAAAACATTAAATGGGATGGGACCCAGCTACCTACTGGATAGGTTTCAATTATATGCACCAACTAGGTCTCTAAGATCACAGGAGAAAAACTTGCTAGTAATACCAGCTGTCAAAACGAAGTGTGGTGAAGCAGCCTTTAGTTGCTATGCTGCTAAGCTTTGGAACCAACTTCCAGATGAGATCAAAAATGCTCCTACTGTTGTTAGTTTTAAATCCAGGCTCAAGACAAAGCTGTTTTCAGATGCTTTCACTTGATTAATTTTTACCTAAAGTGTAATTAATTTCCTTTAATATAATTTCTTTTAATTTTGATTTTAATGATTTTACTTTCTTTATTTTAATTTCTTTTTAATCTTGGATTTTAATGATTTTACTTTTACTTTCATTCTTTGTTACTGTTCTTATGCTTTTATTTTTTGTGAAGCACATTGAATTGCCTGTGTGTATGAAATGCGCTATACAAATAAACTTGCCTTGCCTTGCCTTGTCTCTCTCTCTGTCTGTCTGTCTGTTTCCCTCTCTCTCAGTCTCTCTCTCACACTGTCTGCCTGTATCTCTCTCTCTTTCACTCTCCATCTGTCTGTCTCTCCATCTTTCTCTCCCTTTTCCTTCCTCTGTCTGTCTCTCTCTCCCCTCTCTCTGTCTCTCTGTTGGTCTGTCTGTCTTTTTCATTGTCTGTCTATCTGTCTGTCTGTCTTTCTCTCTCTCTCATTCCATCTCTCTCTCTCCCTCCTGATGTCTGTCTCTCTCTCTCTCTCTCTCTCTCTCTCTCTCTCTCTCTCTCTCTCTCTCGGTGTACAGTCACTCTTGCAGATGAAGATTAGTGATCTTGGTGTCTGTATCTCTGTCTTTGTTTTGATTTGCTTCTCCTCTTTCCTTACTTCTGACCTTTCTCTCTACCTCTTTTAATTTCTCCTCATTCCTCTCCCTCTCTCACTTATATTGAAATAAATTTGCCATGAAAAAAGGTAATAAAATGACTAAAGTCTGAGGGGTGGTCAAAATCAGGGTCATATTCAATTGAATATATCAGAAATATTTATTCACAATTTCCTGTCATTTTTCCTCCCAGCGATGTGCCACCTGAGAGATTTAAATAGATTTTTTAAAGAGAATAATAAGAGTTTTAAGGCTTCCAGATTCCTCTTATTACCCGTTTCATCCCGTTTATTTCCAGATTCGTGTTTGATGTTGATGGGAGTGCAAGTTGTGGCAGCATTTTCTTGATTTGATTCAATTCAGTTTTATTAAACTCAGACATTATCGTCTGTCCTGTGATTTTACAAATCTTTAGCTGTTGAGTACGAATAAGATTAAAGCAGACACTAATCAATATCTAAAATCAATATAAATAAATATTTACAGCATTTATACCGTGGTGTTATCGTACAGGAATGACACTGTGCTGTATTTTCACAGGGTGTTATTCATAACAGTAAATTACTGCTCAGTTACACTGCTGTTTTCACTCTTATTGCAAAATATACTTTGACCAATCGATTAAAAAAATCGAAAAATGTGTTTGTTAGAGGAATTGTTTCATTTCAGCTCAGATGAAAACAAGGATTCATTCTGAAAATTGCACATTAGGCGCTTGCTAAAATGAACACATTAATTAAATTGCACAAATGTAGCTGCAAGCAGCAATGAGGGGCCCAAGTTGCCATGGAAACTTCAAGTCATTTTCTCAAAGGCATGGCTGTATGCATTCACAGCAAGGTTCATGTCAACTGACCAAAGAATGGCCGAGATATGATCTCACTTCCTGTTTGGCAGCTTCACTGCCAAATTTGTTAGGCTATAATGGATGAATGGTTTTGAGAATAAAAATTATTATTTCTGACAGCTTTTGGTGAAGATTGGACAAAATGCCTGACCTTGTAAAATTTTTTTTAAACCTTTTGATAAAGTCCAGCATGGCAGCTGGATCAGTTATATTGGTTTGAAAAGTTGGCATGTCTCGGTCTTGGGAACTCCCACAGTACCAACCGATACAAGAATTATTTTTTAACGCAAACACATCAACAGTTATTAGCCAAAACATATTTTTGCTTATTGCAGCACCCCTCAGTGGTCATATGATGAAAAAAACTTTTTTGCACTTCCTAAAAATGGGATCTTGAGTCCATGTTCCAAGTTTGGTTCCAATACATTGAAACACATGACCTCAACTCGATCAACTATGACAGATAAATGCGTTCGCAAATCAAAATGGCAACAAATAACTTGTGAGGTTGTGTCCGAGGATCATCGTTGGTAAATTTGGTGAAGAGTGGACAAAATTTATGACCTGTGAAAATTTTTTTTACTTTTAGATAAAATCCAATATGGTGGCTGCATCAAATAGGTTGACACAAGAATTTTTTTTTTTTTTTACAGGAAACACAGCAACATTTATTAGCCAAAATGTATTTCTACCTTGGTGGCACAGTGGTGTAGTGCTTAGCACTGTCGCCTTACAGGAAGAAGGTCCTGGGTTCAAGCCCAGTGGCCGGCAAGGGCCTTTCTGTGTGGAGTTTGCATGTTCTCTCTGTGTCTGCGTGGGTTTCCCCCACAGTCCAAAGACATGCAGGTTAGGTTAACTGGTGACTCTAAATTGACCGTAGGTGTGAATGGTTGTTTGTTTCTATGTGTTAGCCCTGTGTTTCTATGTGTTAGCCCTGTGATGACCTGGTGACTTGTCCAGGGTGTACAAGTCACCCATAGTCAGCTGGAATAGGCTCCAGCTCACCTGTGACCCTGCACAGGATAAGGGGTTACAGATAATGAATGGATGATATTTCTAGTTTATTTTAGTACCCCTTGGTTCAAAAGTTGTATGTGTAAATGCACCTCCAACTTTGACCCATTGGTGGCGCTAGAGCACCCCAGGTGCAAACATGAAACTTGGTGGAAAGAATCAGGGCACTGTCTCCAATCAGTGTGCCAAATTTCAAGACTTTTTACCATGTTTATACCATACTATGGGCTGCCATAGATATACTCGCAAGAAGAAGAAAAGGTAGAAACACAATAGATGCTTATGTAGCTTTTCTGCTTGGACCCAATTTAAAAAAAAACTGTAAAAAACACAAAAAACAAAAAAAACCCTCAGAGTTAGTGTCATAGAGATACTTTTAACAATCTTTCTATGTTAATTGTTTCTACAGTTGAGTGTTTCTGTAGTATTTCAGCACAGTGGTGTAGTGGTTAGCCCTGTCGCCTCACAGCAAGAAGGTTCTGGGTTCGAGCCCTGTGGCTGATGGGGGGGCCTTTCTGTGTTGAGTTTGCATGTTCTCCCTGTGTCTGTGTGGGTTTCCTCTGGGTGCTCCGGTTTCCCCCACAGTCCAAAGACATGCAGTTAGGTTAACATGGAGTGGCCTTGGGCTGAAGTGCCCTTGAGGAAGATACCTAACCCCTACTGCTCCCTGGGCGCTCTAGTGTGGCTGCCCACTGCTCTGGGTGTGTGCGCGTGCGCGTGTGCGTGTGTTCGTTCACTGCTTCAGATGGGTTAAATGCAGAGGATGAATTTCACTGTGCTTGAGTGTGCATGTGACAAATTAAGGTTTCTTCTTCTTCTTCTTCTTCTTCAAATTTGGGGTGGGCACATCACATCACATCACATTATCTCTAGCCGCTTTATCCTTCTACAGGGTCGCAGGCAAGCTGGAGCCTATCCCAGCTGACTACGGGCGAAAGGCGGGGTACACCCTGGACAAGTCGCCAGGTCATCACAGGGCTGACACTTAGACACAGACAACCATTCACACTCACATTCACACCTACGGTCAATTTAGAGTCACCAGTTAACCTAACCTGCATGTCTTTGGACTGTGGGGGAAACCGGAGCACCCGGAGGAAACCCACGCGGACACGGGGAGAACATGCAAACTCCACACAGAAAGGCCCTCGCCGGCCCCGGGGCTCGAACCCAGGACCTTCTTGCTGTGAGGCAACAGCGCTAACCACTACACCACCGTGCCGCCTTGGGGTGGGCAATTTGGCAAAAATTAAGTATGTTGGGTTTTGGTGTAAATACTGCCAAATGATAGAACCATATCCCAAGTGAAAGGTCCACAGCAGAGCCACACTCAACTGCTTTTAACATTTTTCAGTATACAACACTAATCACATACATCATTTTGTGAGATGTCAACTCTGTGACAGATAGACCAGCTACTATCTACTCCTGTAATACAATCCTGGGGGCTGCGATCCTTAAGTATTTTGTACAAATGACAGAAAATATTAACTTGTAACTTTTTATCTTAATTTGGGACTAAATGTAGTGAAAATATTTAAGCTAATAATAACTAAGCTAGGCATGTTACTTTTTGTGCACCCCCTCCTTTAAAGTCAAAATCAAACTGCTTGTTGTCTAGAATTTGGCTTCATCAGTAGACCTTGTTGGTGGACCTGTAGCCTGCACTGCGGGATCCAGCAGCACTGGCAATGTTAAAGATACCTTCAATTAGACATCACTGAGTTGACAAATTTTGGGCCTTTTGGCTTGCCATGTCCATTGGTACTAATCCATTATCGCCCAGGGTCATGTGTGTGAAGGGAGTGGGCTGCCACTTTTATCATACTGACTACTTACCACAGTTAATCATGCAGATGTAATCACCGTCACATAGTTGACATATAAAAAGGGTGCGCTTCAATTTTTACACACTCAACTCCATGCAAAAAACATACTAAAAGCAGGACACATGGTCATGTGTACAAGGTGTTGCTCTGTTGCCCTGCCAGATAACATGAGGCAGCCGAACCTTGTATCTGAGTAACCATGGCAACACTGGGGCTGAATTCAGCACTGTCACAGAGTTGACCGCAAGTTCATGGGACACTTACTTTGGCTGAGCTGCAGTCGAAATGATTAAAAGCTGCATCAAGTTGAGTTGTATTTTCTTTACACACACTCATATCCATGACTTGCACAGAGGGTTAATCCTGTCTGCTGGCTTTCAGTGGAGAAATAACACCATTAGTTCAAACCAAGGTTGCAGGTGAGACGAGCCAAGTTGGCCATTTTCACATTTATTTAGATTTTTTCCAACAGCTAAGAAATGTCAGAGAGGTCTGCTGAATTTTTTCACAGTAGGCCCCAGGGAGTTCCTACTGTATGTACAGGTTTTAGATCTCTCCACATTACACAGGCCTAGAGACGGCTCTGGGACACAGATGTCTCAGTATTCAAAGAAACACTCAGTAACAGCTCATTCCCAGGGATTTGTCCAGCAGATGCATCATATTATTTGTAAAATAAAATAAAAAACCCCACATGTAATCATTGACATGTTATCATTTTCTTAAAGTAAAGAGATGTTTATTTCCCATTTATGGAAGGAGTCTCCAGTGTCAGCGCTTTGTAACAGCCAGAGATAAAGCTTTACGGTTTCTGTCATCTTCAGGACAGAGGAGTTTACGCTTTTTCTGGTTCCTCAATCTGCAACGATCTGAAAAGGCTGGTGAGGGAGCGACTGTTTATCGCTGCTATAACGTACAGAAGAACACGAACTCACTTGTTTTGTGAACGTACTGTATTAACAGATAAAAAGCACGTCATTTTGGTTTAAAGTGACACAGGTCGATGTATTAAAAAGATGAATAGTACCCTATGGAGCTAGAATAACCCCAAGGTCCTTGAATCCTATGCTGTACTGCCCGCTATCTCATGCCTGTGAAGGAGAACGAGCTGGAAAAACACCGCGCGCTAATGTGTACACTCGGGCCAAAGTTTATCCTCATAATAATATTATAATGAACGAGATCTCAACAAACATGGTGGAACTGGAAGCCTCCGACACAGAATTGAGCGCTTGAGAGCCTTCAAGCTCACAGGTGTGTTTAGATTTGGAATATTTCAATTCTAACCTGTATAAAAGTTGATGTAATAAGTAAAGATACTAATTAGCGTTATTTTTGTAAGCAGTCATTGCATTCATATGCATCTAGCTGGGCGATCCGCCATGATTGCTGTGGCTCCGCAGTCGCGACCTCTGACCTGCGCATGACCTCATGTGACTTTTCCGAACTGGCTGTTGAGTGAGCGGTTTGTAAACAGACGAACATGTGGTTAGGACGCCCCGCATTAGGAAATAAAACGTATTGAAACAAGATGATGCGTACCAGCTGTGGAGATGGGTATCAGCTCAAACAATTCAGAAGGGGGAGTGGATTAAACGATTCCTGAACCAGTACATCGACCTGTATCACTTTAATAAATGATAATAATAATTAAAAAAAAAATTGGTGATGTTCTGTTTTATTTATGAAATAGTGTTTAATTAATGGGCAGCACGGTGGTGTAGTGGTTAGCATGGTTGCGCACAGCAAGAAGGTTCCGGGTTTGAACCCAGCGGCCGGCGAGGGTCTTTCTGTGTAGAGTTTGCATGTTTTCTGCGTGGGTTTCCTCCGGGTGCTCCGGTTTCCCCCACAGTCCAAAGACATGCAGTTAGGTTGGCGTGGGGCGGCCTTGGGCTGAGGTGCCCTTGAGCGAGGTACCGAACCCCTGACTGCTCCCCGGGCGCTCTGGTGTGGCTGCCTACCGCTCTGAGTGTGTGTGTGTGTGTGTTCACTGCTTCAGATGGGTTAAATGCAGAGGATGAATTTCACTGTGCTTGAAGTGTGCATGTGATGAATAAAGGTTTCTTCTTTCATTCCGTCCCGAGTCACTGCAGCGTTACAGGAAGCTCTTTGATTCAGTATAATTAGTGAGAAGTGTCAATATTTTCCAAGGAAACTTCAGAGGCTGCTTTAGTAAGCACAATATTTTCATTCATTCATTCATTCATTCATTCATTCATTATCTCTAGCCGCTTTATCGTTCTACAGGGTCGCAGGCGAGCTGGAGCCTATCCCAGCTGACTACGGGCGAAAGGCGGGGTACACCCTGGACAAGTCGCCAGGTCATCACAGGGCTGACACATAGACACAGACAACCATTCACACTCACATTCACACCTACGCTCAATTTAGAGTCACCAGTTAACCTAACCTGCATGTCTTTGGACTGTGGGGGAAACCGGAGCACCCGGAGGAAACCCACGCGGACACGGGGAGAACATGCAAACTCCACACAGAAAGGCCCTCGCCGGCCACGGGGCTCGAACCCAGGACCTTCTTGCTGTGAGGCAACAGCGCTAACCACTACACCACCGTGCCGCCCAGCACAATATTTTATTTTAGAAATTACAGATTCTTTTGTACAGTCTTAGTACGAATATCTGAACAGGGTTTTTTTTTCTAAATCAGACCATACTGACAGACTAAATGTCAAATGATACAGTGAGAAGCACAACGTGCTGATTGACGGAATCTAATAACATACACAAGAACAAAGACAATAAAATGAGTGTCTAATATCAGAGTTTAAGAAGGACAGACTGTGTCTTTCTGAACACACACACACACACAAATGGCCATTTTGATCCCTGAAGCTCTGTGAATTGTTAAAGCCCTGAAACTCATTTATTATTGATCTGCTCTGAGAGTGAAACCGAATGAAAGCGCTGCTCTGCCATTTCTTTATCCTTTTTATTATATATATTTTTCTTGCCACCTGCTACCTCACTCAATCTTGAGTAAAACTGAAAGAAAAGCTGAGGGGACTGTATCAGAGAGCTTTATGGCTCACACAGTGATAAATCCATCCATCCATCCATCCATCCATCCATCCATCCATCCATCCATTTCCCACCTCCCAGGAGAGGTGTTCAGACATGTCCAACTGGGATGAGACCCCAGAGCAGACGCAGGGCATGCTGGAGAAATTATATCTCCCAGCTGGCTTGGGAATGCCTCAGTATCCCTCCGGAAGAGCTGGAGGAGGCGGCTGAGATCAGATATCAAACCCTGACGACTCACCAGGGACAGTGATCAATAATTATGCTGAACTCCATGTACATACGTACATTCCACCTCCTACACACTCAGGTTCAGGATACATGAACGTTCCCTCAAGCCTGGGTGAAGAAACATGCTCTAAAGCAGTGACCTAGAGACGAAGGAGCGGGGAAAAAACACTGCAGGTTTAAATCTCAGCTTTCACATTTTTAACACTCATTACTGCAGTTTGGTTTTCAGAAACTGACCTCACAGGAGTTCTGGCCAGATGTTTTCACACAGATGTTGCACAGTTGAGAGACTGGGTCCTCTCATGTGTCTCAGGCAGATGAGTTTGGCTGAGATTGCGTTGTTGTGGAAGCTGATGGCTGCAGTGGGTGGTGTGTTGTGTGATGTGGTGTGGAGTGCAGGATGATTGCAGACGCTCATCACGTGGCTCCTGAATGCTGGAATGAACCCAACAGGCTGTAAGAGCCCAGAAATCAAGTGTGCACAATTTTCCACTCATCATCGGAGACTTCATTTGGTGTAAGAAGTCTGGAGGAGATATTTGAGAGATTTCTGCTGCACTTTTGTGGGAGGTTATCAGATCTTTTAGAAAAATAACAGCTCAGCATTTAAGCTCAATTTTATGAGGGTGTATTAGGGTTATTAGCTCATCTGGCCAACAGGTGATGAGTTTATGCTATCATGCGCTGTCTGTTGTCTGTCCAGTGTCGTCCATATTTTACGAAAATCGCCTCTAATCAATCCCTAATCAGCAGTTTACACACAAATCGCTTCTTTTTCCTCAATTCTTCACCCATTTTGATTCTTTCTGGTATGAAGGTAGAGGAACCTAGGATGCATATAACTTCTATCCAGATTTGCTTCATTACAATTATTAATGAAGTTATGGACTAATTAAGCCTTAATGAGCAGTTCAGCAAAAATCACTTCTCAGAAGAAGAAACCTTTATTTGTCACATGCACACTTCAAGCACAGTGAAATTCATCCTCTGCATTTAACCCATCTGAAGCAGTGAACACACACATCCAGAGGGCAGTGGGCAGCCACACTAGAGCGCCCAGTCAGGGGTTCAGTACCTTGCTAAAGGGCACCTCAGCCCAAGGCCGCCCCACATTAACCTAACCCGCATGTCTTTGGACTGTGGGGGAAACCGGAGCACCCGGAGGACACGGACACGGGGAGAACATGCAAACTCCACACAGAAAGGCCCTCGCTGGCCGCTGGGTTCAAACCTAGAACCTTCTTGCTGTGAGGCAACCATGCTAACCACTACACTACCATGCCACCCACAAATTCTTGGTCAATTCCTCGCTGTTTTGGATTCTTTCTGGTAAACAGGTCGGTATTCCTAGGGTGGATATCGCTTCTATATACAGTGCCTTGCAAAAGTATTCATACCCCTTGAACTTTTTCACATTTTTCCACCTTACAACCACGAACTTAAGTTTTTTATTGAGATTTTATGTTATAGACCAACACAGAGTAGCACATAATTGTGAAGTGAAACGAAAATGATAAATGGTCTTCAAAATTTTAAACAAATAAAAATCTGAAAAATGTGGTGTGCATTAGTATTCAGCCCCCCTGCGTCAATACTTTGTAGAGCCACCTTTTGCTGCAATTACAGCTGCAAGTCTTTTGTGGTATGTCTCTACCAGCTTTGCACATCTAGACACTGAAATTTTTGCCCATTCTTCTTTGCAAAATAGCTCAAGCTCAGCCAGATTGGATGGAGAGCGTCTGTGAACAGCAATTTTCAAGTCTTGCCACAGATGCTCAATGGGATTTAGGTCTGGACTTTGACTAGGCCATTCTAACACATGAATATTCTTTGATCTAAACCATTCCATTGTAGCTCTGGCTGTGTGTTTAGGGTCATTGTCTTGCTGGAAGGTGAATCTCCTTCCCAGTCTCAAGTCTTTTGCAGCCTCCAACAGGTTTTCTTCCAGGATTGCCCTGTATTTAGCTCCATCCATCTTCCCATCAACTCTGACCAGCTTCCCTGTCCCTGCTGAAGAAAAGCATCCCCATAGCATGATGCTGCCACCACCATGTTTCACAGTGGGGATGGTGTGTGCAGGGTGATGAGCAGTGTTAGTTTTCCGCCACACATAGCACTTTGCATTTAGGCCAAAAAGTTCAACTTTGGTCTCATCTGACCAAAGCACCTTCTTCTACATGTTTGCTGTGTCCCCTACATGGCTTCTTATGCCTGTCTTTCAACAATGGCTTTCTTCTTGCCACTCTTCCAAAAAGGCCAGATTTGTGGAGTGTACGACGTATAGTTGTCCTGTGCACAGATTCTCCCACCTGAGCTGTGGATTTCTGCAGCTCCTCCAGAGTGATCATGGGCCTCTTGGCTGCTTCTCTGACCAGTGCTCTCCTTGCTCGCTCTGTCAGTTTAGGTGGACGGCCATGTCTTGGTAGGTTTGCAGTTGTGCCATACTTTTTCCATTTTTGAATGATGGATTGAACAGTGCTTCTTGAGATGTTCAGAGCTTGGGATATTTTTTATAACCTAACCCTGCTTTAAACTTCTCCAGAACTTTATCCCTGACCTGTCTGGTGAGTTCTTTGGTCTTCATGATGCTGTTTGTTCTTCAGTGTTCTCTAACAAACCACTGAGGCCTTCACAGAACAAGTGTATTTATGCTGAGAGTAAATTACACACAGTAGGACTCTATTAACTAATTAAATGACTTCTGAAGGCAATTGATTGCACTGGATTGTATTTAGAGGTATCAGAGGACAGGGGGCTGAATACTAATGCACACCACATTTTTCAGATTTTTATTTGTTTAAAATTTTGAAGACCATTTATCATTTTCGTTTCACTTCACAATTATGTGCTACTCTGTGTTGGTCTATCACATGAAATCTCAATAAAAAACTTTTAAGTTTGTGGTTGTAAGGTGGAAAAATGTGAAAAAGTTCAAGGGGTATGAATACTTTTGCAAGGCACTGTATAGCTTGTATATAGTGTATATAGCTTGCAACATTTAGCTCATTTCTTCTGGACTAGACGGAGCCGGGGTGAGCTACGCCATCATCGACGGTCTCGTTTTCCTGTAACAGCAAGGGTTTTATTTGCCAACAAGTACATTTTTCTATTAATTAAAGGACAACACTCCACACTTTTTTTTTATCATTTTAGTTAACATGTGGAACTGGAATATTCATTTAGTTGTCACTTTGTTGTTTTGAGCCATCTGTGAACTTTGCCTTTTATAGAGTTTTGTAGGCGGGGCTAGATGTAAACAGACCCAAGTACGAAGAAAATCAGCCAAAGTTTTGTTAACAAAGAGTTTTTGTTTAGTTTTGCAAAAAAAAAACCATGCAACTTTACTAAACGATTGATAAATAGTTAGGAGTTGTCTTAGTTAATTGGCTAAATCTGGGGGGCGTGTTGTTTGATTTTTTCCGCTACGAAATGTTTGTTTAACACTGAGGATGAAACTCTCCAGAGGGAAAATCTAATTAGTGGTTGATCTGGCAGCAGCAGTGATGCCACGGAGGTCACAGAGACACATGGGAATTTTTACATGGGTGATGTACAGGCGTGTGTGTGTGTGATTTAGTGAGTCACATCATCTCCAAAAGTTTCAGCTTCAATTATTTTAATGAAGTCTGATTTGGTGACAAATGAGGAGAAAATGCAATTTGTTTGATTGAGTGTAAAACGTCTTGATGAGATCGGGAGGAATTTTCAAGTATCGTGTTTCTGGGATTCAAATAAAAATGCTGCATTTCGTTATAATTACAATTATAATTGGATCACTGATATATGAAGGAGTTAATAAGTCTGGTTTGTGGGTGATATATTTATATTTAATCAGAGTGAAACAGACATACGGGCCGCTTGACGAACTCCATTACTGCCACAGCGTCAAAAAAACAGAAGCGAGAGGAGCGATGCTTTTACCAGGCTTTAATATAATTTCAACCTAAGTGCATCTTGCACCCCTTTCCAGAACATTAAATCAATATTTTCTACTTTTGGGCTCTTTTGGGATTCATCAGAGTGCCACATAATCATGTTTCCTTGATATCAAAAAATTGTTCAATTAAAAAAACCTGTCTCTTCAGCGGAACTGAAAGGGATGGTGTGTCATTGACAGGGGCAATTAGTGCTCTCAGAGATGAGTGTTCAGGCAGCAGACATGTCTCCTACTCCAAACATCGCTTCATTTTTTTCTGGCTCATGAACAAACAGACAGCGGTGGCTGACTCAGATAATGAAGGCCCTGGCAAAGTTCCTGCTCGAGTTGAGGACAAACTGCAGATGATTTATTGTTTTCCACTCACAAACGAGGCGAGACATTATACTCACCCATTAAAAAAAAAAATCTGAAATTGAAGTCGACACCTGTTGCAGTAGAATGAATTTGGGATAGTAACGAAAGAGGGAAGTTACAGGAATTTCCACATGTCTTTATAGCAGCAATAAAACAAACTGCTGGAAATGGGGTCACAAATCAGTGCTATAAAATCAACACCACTCAGAGATTATTACGTCAAATGATCCCTTTAACAATATTTTCACACAAGCAGGTGACAACTTTTAGTAGTTTGTTGTGGGCGTGGCCTGTCCTGTTATACATACAGCTATATATCCAGACAGGTCCATACGTATTTCAACAGAGACATGATTTTTGTAATTTTAGCCTCTGTACACGATCACCACTGTCAACCATCGGATTTAATTCAAGGCATTTAATAAAAATGTCACATTAAACCTTTAGAAATTACAGCCATTTTTTTTACATTGTTCCTCCATTTTTACAGTAATTGGGCAATTAACTGATAAGCAGTTTCATGGCCAATTATGGCCCGTTTCCTCGTTATTTCATAACGAATTAAGGAGATAAAAGGGTGCTGAATCCAGGTGTTGAATTGTATTTGGCAGCTGTTCATAAAGTCCAAAGAGGTGCCAGTGAAGGAGGCTGAAAACAAAATAGACCTATTGGGGAGTGAGAGCGAGAGCAAGAGAGAGAGAGCGAGAGAGAGAGAGCAGAAAATGTAGGCGTGGACAAATCAACACTCTGGAACATTCTTAAAAAGAAGCCGAGCTCATCAACACCAAAAGTCATGGAAGACCATGAAAAACAACTAAAGTGGATGATCGAAGAATTCTATGTTGTAGAAAATGCTCTTATTAACTCCTTATTAACTGAGCGTGAGGTCTTTACAGGAAAATATCAGACCTCAGTCTGATATTTTCCCATGAAGACTGATCAAGCGAGGTTAATAAGGAGTTTATTATCTGGCTTTTTTTTATTTCTAAGATTAAAATAGGGGGCGGCACGGTGGTGTAGTGGTTAGCACTGTCGCCTCACAGCAAGAAGGTTCGGGTTCGAGCCCCGTGGCCGGCGAGGGCCTTTCTGTGCGGAGTTTGCATGTTCTCCGCGTGTCCGCGTGGGTTTCCTCCGGGTGCTCCGGTTTCCCCCACAGTCCAAAGACATGCAGGATAGGTTAACTGGTGACTCTAAATTGAGCGTAGGTGTGAATGTGAGTGTGAATGGTTGTCTGTGTCTATGTGTCAGCCCTGTGATGACCTGGCGACTTGTCCAGGGTGTACCCCGCCTTTCGCCCGTAGTCAGCTGGGATAGGCTCCAGCTCGCCTGCGACCCTGTAGAACAGGATAAAGCGGCTACAGATAATGAGATGAGATTAAAATAGATGGTCATTATAATGAGGTGTGATGCTGCTTTCGGTCACGTCATATTTGTAACGTAGTTGAGTCACACATGCAGAATAAACAGCTAGCGGTTTCAAAACTGAATTTCTGTTCGCGGTTAGCGGTTTCTGAAATCTCTTCGTTGCTCATTTCTCGAATAAACCAGCGACTCTTGTTTCTCTTTTGTGTTTCGGCCATTTTTGAGTTCCAATTAATTTTTTTTGTCGTTTTGTTTTTGTTTGTTTTTTGCAACACTGAAAGCTGGCACCTTGGAATGAAAGTCCTTAATCGCTCACAGGCATTAGGGGAAAATTCTGCCCAACCAGGAACCAATCAGAGAGCACGATTTTAACAGAAGTAGCTCCTGCCATATAATAAAGTAAAATAATCAATGCCAGGGAGGTGTGATGGTTTGGTCCTGTTATGAAGCAAGGGTTAAATCCCACTGCAGCAGCGTCAGCAGGAAGTCGAATGGCATTGTGGGTGATGTAAGAAACAGTTAACTAAAGTGAAAATAGATCAACATGTCGAACAATGTCTCGGGATTTTTTTAATGCTAATTAACTCTCTGCAGCTTTTATGCAAATGAGAAGTGGCATGATGTTGCCTACTAAGAGAAGTGAGATCAGTGGTTGTGGTTTGTTTCTCTTTTCCTCGACTGTGAAACACTGATGGCGTTTACACTGTTCTACAGTACTGTGCAAAAGTCTTTGGCACCCTATTCGTTTTATTTTATTTTATAGTACAAATATTTGTATAAATGTTTATTTTATGGCTTTTGCATTATTGAGTCAGTCTTTTGCACAGAAGAGGAGAGTGGGGAGATTTGGGACAGTTTATATTCCCATAAATTAATCTCAAAAAAACAATCAGGTTTTAGATGACATCAGAAGTTTGATGCTGTCCCTGAGAGTAACCGACTTCCTTTGGAGCCGAAGTTGGACCCTGCAGTCAGGTTTAATATTCAGTTCAATATTTTATCAACCGGGGCGGCATGGTGGCGTAGTGGTTAGCGCTGTCGCCTCACAGCAAGAAGGTCCTGGGTTCGAGCCCCGTGGCCGGCGAGGGCCTTTCTGTGTGGAGTTTGCATGTTCTCCCCGTATCCACGTGGGTTTCCTCCGGGTGCTCCGGTTTCCCCCACAGTCCAAAGACATGCAGGTTAGGTTAACTGGTGACTCTAAATTGAGCGTAGGTGTGAATGTGGGTGTGAATGGTTGTCTGTGTCTATGTGTCAGCCCTGTGATGACCTGGCGACTTGTCCAGGGTGTACCCCGCCTTTCGCCTGTAGTCAGCTGGGATAGGATCCAGCTCGCCTGCAACCCTGTAGAAGGATAAAGCGGCTACAGATAATGAGATGAGATGAGATTTTATCAACCAAAACTTAAAAGTATTTTCCCCTTCACTTCCACCTCCATTCTATAGTGTAATACACACTGGTGAATTGGGGATTTGTTCAGAATTAAAGTATGTAGCCTAAAGTGACTAGACATTTTATTATTCATTAAACTTACATTCAAGGGAACAAACGTTTAAGAATTTTTTTTCAAAACATCCAGATGGGGAGAGTTGGGACAGTTCATCATGTTACAGGTTTTTTCTTGTGGTTCACAAATATAAAATTGTGGGGGGGAAAGTTTGTTAAAAATCTGGGCGTGTCTCTGCATGTGGATGAAGCTGATTTCATTCCTTCTTGAGAATGGAACTGTTTTATCGAATCAGATTTTGGGTAAACAGTCATTTTTCTATCGCTGTACCAGCATTGTGTGTTCATACAGTTCATATGGGACAAGTTTTGATAATAATTAGAAATTAAACATGTCGGATTAAGTTAGGCCCCGGTCACACCGCCCGAACTTTGCTGGAGCGTTCCTGGAGCGGTGAAAAAAATTCATCACCGCTCGTAACCGTTCACCACCGTTTAACAAAAGTTGGCCCCCGTTAAAGCAATGCCGTATACGCTCGGCCACCGCTGATGTTTCTCGAGGGGCCCTCCTACCGCTCCGAAAGTTTTGAGCTGCACAAAATATTGCGAGCGGTGAGGAGGGGGCAATTTTCCGCCCCGGCAAAGTTCACCCCCGCTCCACCAACGCCCAGTCAAAGTTTGGCACCGCTAGACGCAAGTTCGTGGACGCTTGGGTCCGCTAGGCCGACGCAGAAATCTTGAACGCTGGACCACCGCTGCTTCGCCAGCGTTGCCCGGGCGGCGATTAAACGTTGCACAAATTTCGGTGGAGCAGTTGTAAGCGTTTTACTAGCAGACACGGGGTTGCTGGAACGGTGTCGGGCGTTGAAGCAGCTATCCATGGCGGCGATGAACTTTGGTTTGGCGTTGGTATAGAGGTGTCGGAGTGGGACCAGAATTTGGCTATAAATACGGGGAGAAATGGACCAGGAGCTCATTTGGAATCGAGCTGCCGTTGAGTTCAGACCTCATCTATATCAAATTTGCTCAAAGTTACAGTAAAACTGTATCACCATGGATGCTGAGAGACTTGCTATGATTGGTGCACTAGTCCAGCAGCAGAATCAGAACCTCCTCAGATTGCAACAAGCTGTTGACAGAAGGAGAAGAGAGAGAAGAAGGAGAGACAGAGTTGTGTGGGTCAGACAGTGGATACTGAGAAGGCCTGAACATGGACTGTATGACAAGCTGATGGTGGAGCTTCTATCAAAAATCTATCAGAACTTGTATCAAAACGATCCGTTCGGCTCCGTAGTCACAAGTGGTATGCCGCTAAACCAACTTTATACCCCCGCCGAGCCAAAGCCCGCATGCGCAGAACGCCGCTATACCAACGCTCGCTACCGCTAAACCAACGCTAAAGCAACACCGGCTTCAGCGGCGCACCGCTAAGCCAACGCCCGTGTTTTCGATTTTTTTCCCATTTTGTGCGCGGTGACGAGCGTTGTCGAAATTTGGCCCCCCCTCCCTACTGTTCAAAGAACGCTCCAGCAAAGTTCGGGCGGTGTGACCGGGGCCTTAGGTATTTTATTTTTGTTCCAAGTCTCCCAACATAATGTCCCATGTCTCCCCGCAAAAAATAATGAGAGAAAAAGTGAAGTCTGAAGGCCAGTGGATATGACGAGCTGAGAAACTAATGCTGTGGTAAGAGGGTACAGTAAATACTCTCTAATGCAGTATGAATGTGACACAACGTGCAAAGGATTTCACACAAGCTACAAAAACTGAGAACTTGTCCCAGGTCTCCCCACTCTCCCCTACTGCACTGTGGTACATCAAACCCTTTAAGCCTCGTGAAATAATTAACCACAAAGTTTTATATTTTATACAAAAGCATTTCCATCCAGACGTCAGCAGGTAGATGTCAGATTTGTAGAAGTGAATCGAAGGTGTAAAATCAATGCTGGTGTGAACGCAGAATTGATTAACTACATTTGATTGATAATCACAGCCCACAAACGGTACATATGTAATAGAGTTGCTTGTTGTTGTTTTGCTGTTGTTTGAATTTATAATGTAACGATCTCTGGGCTTGCTGGGTTTTTCTGTTTTGTGTTGGCTCCTCCCACATGCTCACCTGAGGCCTGTCTCACCTGGTTCAGACTCTGTATAAGATCAGTTTGGAAGATACCAGAGGGAGAGAGAGATAGAGGAAGGGAAGGGAGGGCACAGGTGACAAACCAAAAAGGACAGCTGTCACCTGTTCTCTCTCTCTCTCTCTCTCTCTCTCTCTCTCTGGTATCTTCCAAACTGATCTTATTTCGAGTCTGAACCAGGTAAGACAGGCCTCAGGTGAGCGTGTGGAAGGAGCCAAGACAAAACAGGAAAACCCAACGAGCCCAGAGATCGTTACAATAACCTGCTCGTCAAACTTCTGACAAAAGAAAAAAAAATCTTCGCAGGTTAGAAAAGTATACTCAATATAAATATCAATAAAATAAAGATTTCTATCTATTTAATCCACCATATTTTCCTTGTGAAAGTATTCTTCTTGTTTACGACTTCTGTTCTCATTTCATATCTGTATCAGGTGACCTCATTCCTCCAGCAGCTCCTCCATTTGCTCTCACAGCTGGATTTTCATGCACATGTGGATGGCATGAAGAAGACAAAAAGCTAATATTTGCACTGTGCTACATGTCACCATGACAGGGATAAGAAATCCTTTTTTTAATGAATTGAATGAGTCAGGGTACCAACAGGAAAGATTTTAATCTTTAATGAGACGATGATGAAGCCCTTGGGGTGACTGTTCACTACACTGATTTCTCCTGGGAACCATTTTATCTTGAGTCTGTTTTCTGTTGTTGGCTGGTCGTTAGTGATCTTTACATGTTAACAGAAAACGACTTGAATGCTGAGGTGATAAATTGTCAGATTTATCCTCCCTGAGCTGCTTCTCCACCATGAATTTCACCATCTCTCACTCTCTGGGAACTGATTTGATGGCTTTTCACAGAGGCTTAATCAACCCCAGCCTTGGGTCTTTCCACATTCCTGGTGATGCAATTTGTCAAAATGGTGTTTGTGGTGCAACAAATCAAACGCGACACAGGCTTCAACCTTCCTCCACTGATCTTTTATAAGCACAAAGCAAACATAAGTACTGTACTGTGGAAGCACGGTGCGGATTGAACAGCCTTGCGTGATCTCCTATAAGCCGCTGCAGCCGTTTGCTTTGCACAGTGTTGTATTATTGGGTTTTGGTTGAGGATGCTAATCTCTGTAGGCTACCTGTTCATTAGTAGAGCATGTGCGAGAGTAAAAAATAGACGTTAAAATCTTTTGTTTTGCATACCTGAAGCTATACAGCTTTTCGTTTGTTAGACATGTTTATCCAATAAGAATACAGTTCAAGAATATAGATGACATGACATCATGAGGTCTTCCTCTGTGAATTCACAAAGGTCTTTTTTTTTGAGTTGTAAATTGAAGGACGTTGGTTGGTCTTGCTCATTACAAGTCCTAGAAAGTTTTCATTAGATGGAGTGATCATCATTGATTCCAACATTACACTTCGCTTGCCTGAGAGGCATAATTAATTCAGCCCCAAGTGAGAACAAAGACATTTAAAAAGGCAAGGAAACGATTTCTCTGTCGTCGTTTTAATAGAACGTCTGGAGTGACGTGTCATTTGTCAGCGAGTCAGCACTTTCAACTGAATCTTTTTACTAAACGTTGAAAGCTGACTCTCACTTATACAGTAAGGTCCAAAAGTCTGAGACTAAAATTTAAAACACAACTTTTTTCCCTTGAATATTTGATATTTTGAAGTGGTTAGCACTATCGCCTCACAGCAAGAAGGTTCTGGGTTTGAATCTCACAGCCGGCGGGGGTCTTTCTGTGTGGAGTTTGCATGTTGTCCCCATGTCTGTGTGGGTTTCCCCCGGGTGCTCCGTTTCCTCCGACAGTTCAGAGACATGCAGATGATGTAAAATACCCAGCTACTGGGGTTGGACAAGCCAGTGTATACTTAGTTCCAAACCCAAGTCTGGATAGATTGGGGAGGGTTGCTTCAGGAAGGGCATCCAGTCTAAAACCCATACCAAATCAAATGTGTGGATCATGATGATTCGCTGTGGCGACCCCTAACGGGAGCAACTGGAAGTAGAAGAAGAAGATTCAATATTTTTAATATTTACTATTTTAGGTTACAGTTTAAATATAAGGAAATTTGTGATCTTATTCATTTGAAAAGGTGGAAAAATCAATTCAGTTATGTTTCGTGATTCTTTTGTGCGGCGATTCATGTATCACCACACTGACTCCAAAACTGACCTTTTAATTTTATTTTTTATTAATTTGTGCTAGCAGCACTGGTGCAAATTGTTACTCTCAATCAGGATCTTTCTACTTTATTATTATTATTATTATTATTATTATTATTATCCTAATGTTTTTAGGATGCTATTTCTCCCTCAGTTTTCAACCAATCATCACCAAATTTCATATGAAGAATACCTCTGGGCTGAATTACGTTGCTATGACTTTTGGTGCTGATCCAGATCACTGAACTGGAATGATCCATGAAAAATGGCCTTTTTTTCAATCACTTATAACTCTGTCAGTTTTTATGATTTTTTCAATCACATTTTTTATTTTGTTCAGGGTGGCAGGGTGCAACTTGTCCTCACTAAGTGTCATTCTCTATCTCTTACCACTCCAGCTCTATAGGGTATAGTCACACCCACCCACGTTGGCTGACTCTTACACATGCTCTGGTGTGAGTCATTGGTGGCACACACGTGTGACTTAGTTTGCAGCGTGCGCCACTAATAACTCACACCAGCACTGGATTAAGGCACAATCAGCGCACCTATATAAGGACTCTGAGGCTACGTTTACATTAGACCGTATCTGTCTCGTTTTCTTCGCGGATGCACTGTCCGTTTACATTAAACCGCCTGGAAACACCGGGAAACAGGAATCCGCCAGCGTCCACGTATTCAATCCAGATCGTGTCAGCTCCGGTGCTGTGTAAACATTGAGAATATGCGGATACGCTGTGCTGAGCTCTAGCTGGCGTCTCACTGGACAACGTCACTGTGACATCCACCTTCCTGATTCGCTGGCGTTGGTCATGTGAAGCGACTGCTGAAAAACGGCGCGGACTTCCGCCTTGTATCACCTTTCATTAAAGAGTATAAAAGTATGAAAATACTGCAAATACTGATGCAAATACTGCCCATTGTGTAGTTATGATTGTCTTTAGGCTTGCCATCCTTCCACTTGCAAGTGGTAAGTGATATGCGCTGGGATCTCACACACAGCGGCTCAGTCCCGAATCACAGCTTGTTCACTTCACTCGCGCGCTCTGTGAGCTGCGCAAGGCCGGAGTGCGCACCCTCCAGAGGGCACTCGCTGTTCAGGGCGGAGTGATTTGGCGCGCAGGATGCCTGCGGAGCCGAGGGTATCCGTGTATTGGTATTGCTGTGTGCACGCAAATCGTGTATTGGTGTTGCTGTGTGCACACTAATCGTTTTAAAAACGTTAATCTGATGATCCGCTGATACGGTCTAATGTAAACATGGGCTGAATGCACACTCATCTTGTGAAGTATTGAGTTGTTTAGACACATTACCGAGCTGCTCGTTGTTTTGATTTCCTGGTTTCCTAGTTCCAGTTCCTAGTCCTTTGATTCTGCCTTTGTCTGCACCTACGATATTCTGTTTGTGCCTCGCCCGACCTACTGCTTGTTACCGTTTCTGATTTACGCCTGCCGATTTGGACTGTTTGCCTGATCTTCTTCTCATCTCATTATTTCTAGCCGCTTTATCCTGTTCTACAGGGTCACAGGCAAGCTGGAGCCTATCCCAGCTGACTACGGGCGAAAGGCGGGGTTCACCCTGGACAAGTCGCCAGGTCATCACAGGGCTGACACATAGACACAGACAACCATTCACACTCACATTCACACCTACGCTCAATTTAGAGTCACCAGTTAACCTAACCTGCATGTCTTTGGACTGTGGGGGAAACCGGAGCACCCGGAGGAAACCCACGCGGACACGGGGAGAACATGCAAACTCCACACAGAAAGGCCCTTGCCGGCCACAGGGCTTGAACCCGGACCTTCTTGCTGTGAGGCGACAGCACTAACCACTACACCACCGTGCCGCCTGGTTCAAGGTTTTAAAAATTTAAAACAAAAATCAGAAAAAAATTGTAATATTGAATCAAGATATTTATAGAATTGCGATACAAACCCAATCGATATTGAATAATATTATATAAAGCAGTCTCTGGTGATTCTCCTCCCTGTTGTTAACTCCTTTACTATACCAGATTTTAGATTTTACTTCAGATCTTCCTTATTCCTCTTATACCATAACAAATTATTTACAGCAATTAATCAGAGAACAGCACGTCATAATTTTTTAGTGGTTTAGTTACATTTAAAGTTGTTGAACTTCCATGAAACATCACTTACATTATAGCAGCGATAAACGGTCCTTCTCTCATCATACTTTCTTTTTTCTCTTTCTTGAAGAGATAAGACAAAATAAGACAAAAAAAACTGCAGCTTGTTGCATGTTGAAAAACTTAGTCCCAGCTTCACCTCTGTCTGTTATGAAGTGCTGACACTGGAGACTCCTTCCAGAAACATTACAAAAACATCTCCTTACTCGTAACCATATTGGCAATTTTTAAGATGCGTTTATGAGTAGCATTCACTGTTATTACAGAAACAATTACATATCAGAATGAACGCATGAGTATAAACCTGTGATTTGCAGCTGCACTCCTGTCTGAGCTGCAGAGAACGTGATCTATACTGTATATCTGAGTTCCATCTCTATACTGAGTTCTCCACCTGATACCTGAAGGCCACTGGTTTGAGAACATGCTTTAGTCAAGACACCTGAAACATCTTTGGAGGCTGAAAGAAGAAGGTTGTCGTCTTTGTGGCATTGTTACGATGCAATCTTTGAAGACAGGATGAACATCTGCACCACTCAGGAAACAAATAACTTTTGTTCAGTGTTTAATTTTGGAATAATTGTATGCACGAGCACTGCTGTCAAAAAACAAACAAACAACAACAAAAAACCCAATCCCTCCAAAGCTCCAGGCTTTATCGTGCCTTCTTATTTACTGAAAATGATTTTAATTGATCTCATATGACCCTGACTGGAAAGCCGAGGCTTGATTTCATTCCAGACTCGAGTGTTCCTCGTGCCTACTCGTCTCTCTACAGCACAACCTCACATCCGTCCTTGATTTATTGATTAGTTTTAAGCGATAGCCCTCTAGTGCACATTTATATACAATCAGATATACAGCTCTCTGACATTTATTGGAGTTGGTCATTGAGTGAGTCAGTAAATATAGTCCGTCCCCCCCCACACACACAGGAAATCACAGATGCCATGCAGAAACATTTATCAAGCATGCACTGTGAGTAAACTGCATGAGGGACGTCAGAATGATGCAAAAAAAATGGAGAATCTTAGAAATAAATCCATTTTGTAATTTTTTTTTCCTGGACTCCCAACACACACATTGAAACATCTCCATGTATGCAACATCTATTGACGCAACACAGTTTCATGCAAACATACGGATGGATTTCCGTAACCGTCAGCATCTCTGTTAATCAGTCCTACTTCATGACATCATCACAGTCAGACGAGAAAGCAGAAGGTGATGGATGGAGGCCTTGAACACGGCAAAAAACAGACATCTTACCAAGTGAAAATATCTCGTTTATCGTCAAATTTATCAAGTGTTTCCGAGTATAAGATTGCGATATTTCTAAATACAAGATTATTAACCTATTTTGAGCCATTTGTTTTACTCTTTTTAAAATTCTATTGGCAAATAATTTTTAATTTTGCTTCTTTCTGGAAATAAATGCTAAAATTGGGTGAGGAAATAGGTTTAATAATCTTATTTGGTTTATGGCAATCTTATAATCAGAAACGGAAGATAAATTTGACTAGATTTAAGATATTTTCACTTCCAACAATTCAAGGCCATATAATTATACTGTACACTCACTGGCCACTTTATTAGGAATACCCCTACGTCCACCTGCTGTTTTGTTTGATGGAGTTCTCTAATCAGCCGATCCCTTGATGCATAAAATCCGGCAGATACAAATCAAGAGCTTCACTTAATGTTCATGATGTTCAGAATGGGAAAAATCGTGATCTCACGGTGAAGTGTGACTTTCTTTCACTGTGGTATGGGTGTTGGTTTGAGCCAGATGGAGCATGAAGGTTTGAGTATTTCAGAAATTGCTGATCTCCTTCCTGGGGTTTTCACACACAACAGTCTCTTGGGTGGCACGGTGGTGTAGTGGTTAGCATGGTTGCTTCACAACAAGAAGGTTCTGGGTTCGAACCCAGCGGCTGGCAAGGTCCTTTCTGTGTGGAGTTTGCATGTTCTCCCTGTGTCTGCATGGGTTTCCTCTGGGTGCTCTGGTTTCCCCCACAGTCCAAAGACATGCAGGCTAGGTTAATATGGGACGGCCTTGGGCGAGGCACTGAACTCCCAACTGCTCCCTGGGTGCTGTTAGCATGGCTGCCCACTGCTCTGGGTATGTGTGTGTGCTCATTGCTCATGTGTGTGTGCATGTGTGTGTTCACTGCTTCAGATGGGTTAAATGCAGAGAGGAAATTTCACAAGTGTGTGATGAATAAAGTTGTGCTTTCTTTTCTTTCTAGAGTTTACACAGAATGGTGCAAAAAACAAAAAAAACTGAGTGAGTGAGTGAGTGAGTGAGTGAGTGACAGTTCTGTGGGTGGAAACAAACGCCTTGTTGATAAGAGAGGGTCAGAGATAAGAAAATGGACAGATTTGAGGTGGTTCGAGCTCTTTTTGCCAGGAAGGATATTGTAACTCATATCACTCTTTACAACCGTGGTGAGCAGAAAAGCATCTCAGCATGCAACAGCAGAAAGAAGAACACATTGGGTTCCACTCCTGCAGCCAAGAACAGGGATCTTAGAATCGATGACAAGTTCCTATTAAAGTGGCCAGGTAGTGTAAACATATATAGACACAGTATGGACTGTTTTGGCCAGGATTATTTTTCTGTTAATAAAAAAGCATTAATAACCAAATCACATCATCAAATATTCAAATATTTTTAGCAGCACTTATCAAGCTGAAGTACAAAAGATACTTTCACAGCAGCTGAGTCGTTTCAGCAGTATTTTTGGTGTAATATAACGTGACTCAGTTTTGTGTAAAAACCCCTTTTAATTAAAAAAAAGTTAGTTTTGAGCAATGACACAATGTTGGGAAGTTTTTCTTCCACATCTGTGCATTAAACAGTAAATGTGAATTAATTACAGGTAGGAAACGAACCAAAGTTGCGAGTGGGGAACTGGGTAAACGTCAGACCATGTGCTCTGTGGGATTGGTCCAAGGAGTTGTTTGAGCCAATTGGATTTTTTTCTTTACTGTGACTAATCCAAAAGATTATTTGTCATTATACCTAATTTGCATAGAATTGAGCAAACCTACATTTGGATGTGGGTGTGAGAAAGGCGTGGTCTTTGTAACAGTTAATTTACTTGTTAGTTACAGAGGCCTCACCTCCTTTCTCTAGGATGAAGACACAGAGGCCGCGCCTCCTCCTCCTCTTCCTCCCTTACAAAAAAGAAGTTTATTCAAGTGTGCTTCTATTATACTTCTTTTAAACTAAAAATAAGAGTGTATGCTTTCAGTTTACTTTTTATTTAGTTATCAGAGATATACTTAATAAAGGTATAAATAAGTATACTTGGCTTATACTGAAAAGTCTAAGTATATTAAGCTTATACTTAAACTTTTGATCAAGATATACTTATCAAAAGTGTAATAAAGTATTAAAACATTTGTGCCTTATGTTTAAGTGTACTTGCCCTGTAGTTGTGCTTATCCTTTTGATAGTAGCCTATAAAATACTTCTTTTTCACACATATTGGCTTCTTTGTGATATACAGCAGCATGTTTTAACAAAACACTTAACCCTTTGATGCAAAACATATGCACACCCCTTCTAAAGCACAACATGGGTCAAAAATGACCCGCATTCATTTTCCAGGTTATTTCATGCTGACTGAGTTTTTCTTTGCTCTATCTTTTGAAATCAATTTACAACCCCGATGCCAAAAAAGTTGGGACAAAGTCCAAATTGTAAATAAAAACGGAATGCAATAATTTACAAATCTCAAAAACTGATATTGTATTCACAGTAGAACATAGACAACATATCAAATGTCGAAAGTGAGACATTTTGAAATTTCATGCCAAATATTGGCTCATTTGAAATTTCATGACAGCAACACATCTCAAAAAAGTTGGGACAGGGGCAATAAGAGGCTGGAAAAGTTAAAGGTACAAAAAAGGAACAGCTGGAGGACCAAATTGCAACTCATTAGGTCAATTGGCAATAGGTCATTAACATGACTGGGTATAAAAAGAGCATCTTGGAGTGGCAGCGGCTCTCAGAAGTAAAGATGGGAAGAGGATCACCAATCCCCCTAATTCTGCGCCGACAAATAGTGGAGCAATATCAGAAAGGAGTTCGACAGTGTAAAATTGCAAAGAGTTTGAACATATCATCATCTACAGTGCATAATATCATCAAAAGATTCAGAGAATCTGGAAGAATCTCTGTGCGTAAGGGTCAAGGCCGGAAAACCATACTGGGTGCCCGTGATCTTCGGGCCCTTAGACGGCACTGCATCACATACAGGCATGCTTCTGTATTGGAAATCACAAAATGGGCTCAGGAATATTTCCAGAGAACATTATCTGTGAACACAATTCACCGTGCCATCCGCCGTTGCCAGCTAAAACTCTATAGTTCAAAGAAGAAGCCGTATCTAAACATGATCCAGAAGCGCAGACGTCTTCTCTGGACCAAGGCTCATTTAAAATGGACTGTGGCAAAGTGGAAAACTGTTCTGTGGTCAGACGAATCAAAATTTGAAGTTCTTTATGGAAATCAGGGACGCCGTGTCATTCGGACTAAAGAGGAGAAGGACGACCCAAGTTGTTATCGGCGCTCAGTTCAGAAGCCTGCATCTCTGATGGTATGGGGTTGCATTAGTGCGTGTGGCATGGGCAGCTTAAACATCTGGAAAGACACCATCAATGCTGAAAGGTATATCCAGGTTCTAGAGCAACATATGCTCCCATCCAGACGACGTCTCTTTCAGGGAAGACCTTGCATTTTCCAACATGACAATGCCAAACCACATACTGCATCAATTACAGCATCATGGCTGCGTAGAAGAAGGGTCCGGGTACTGAACTGGCCAGCCT
This sequence comes from Neoarius graeffei, assembly GCF_027579695.1. Lineage (NCBI taxonomy): Eukaryota > Metazoa > Chordata > Actinopteri > Siluriformes > Ariidae > Neoarius > Neoarius graeffei. The sequence continues at coordinate 57,536,167 of NC_083591.1, read as the reverse complement.
GCAGTCCAGATCTTTCACCCATAGAAAACATTTGGTGCATCATCAAACAGAAGATACGACAAAAAAGACCTAAGACAGTTGAGCAACTAGAATCCTACATTAGACAAGAATGGGTTAACATTCCTATCCCTAAACTTGAGCAACTTGTCTCCTCAGTCCCCAGACGTTTACAGACTGTTGTAAAGAGAAAAGGGGATGTCTCACAGTGGTAAACATGGCCTTGTCCCAACTTTTTTGAGATGTGTTGTTGTCATGAAATTTAAAATCACCTAATTTTTCTCTTTAAATGATACATTTTCTCAGTTTAAACATTTGATATGTCATCTATGTTCTATTCTGAATAAAATATGGAATTTTGAAACTTCCACATCATTGCATTCCGTTTTTATTTACAATTTGTACTTTGTCCCAACTTTTTTGGAATCGGGGTTGTATTTTATGATTGAATATTCCAAGTATTCTTTAAATATCTTGTGTTTAATTACCACAAATCATTAATTTCATTTTTTCTTTCCTACTTTATGAACAAAAATACTTTTAATTTTACTACACATGGGTCATCCAAGTGTGATTTAAAATTAAATGTCTTAATACTATAATAATAATTTGTTTCAAGTAATTACTTTAGCAGTGAATGGGGCCAGTTATTTATTTATTAACTATGTCGTTAGCTAAGCCAACTACAATAAAATTAGCTAACTAAAGTAGAATATGTCAACAGCTCGGTAGCTAATAGTAATTACTTGTAACTTTCTGACAAGTAATCGACTCACTCTCAAGGGAACCTAAACATAATCAATTTTTTTCTAAGGTAATGTTAGAACAATTGAAAAACATTCCTTCCATGTATGAGATGGGCAAAGGGCGCTGTGCTGAGCTGTGAAATGTCTGACACAAGCACAATTCACAGTTCCCACCAAACGCTGGAGTAAATGCATGTGGGTCAGTTCTGACCCATGTGTGTAAACTTGTAGAATTACAAAAGCTGTGCTTGTTCATAACTTAAGAAAGGAAAAATAAAAATGATGATTTGTGCTCAACAAAAACAAGATATTTACTGCATATTTGGAAAAGTAAATGAGAAAATGAATTTATTTCAAAAGTATATCATAGAAACACTCAGCCATACATGAAATAACCTGGAAAATGAATGCAGGTCGTTTTTGACCCATGTTGTGCATTAGAAGGGTAGCGATACAAAAAGGGTTTTTATTCAAACATAAGAAAGGAAAAAATAAAATAAGGATGTATGATGATCAAAAACAAGTTAATTGAGGAATGCCTTGAATACTGAATGATGGAATTAATTTATTGCAAAGATATAGAAGATAAAAACTCACCTGGGTCACTTTTGACCCATGTTTTGCATCAAAGGGTTAAGTTGTCTACTGGTAGTGTGCATGAGGTAAGGGTTAGAGCTAGAAAACTAATAGTATACCTAGAAGGGTAATTGCAGTAAACTTCAAAACTAAAAAGTGGACTAGATGTATAACCAGTAACTAATAGTATATTTCCAATATGCTTTAAAGTATACTTTTATAAACTAAAAAGTGGACTAGAAGTGTGTAACAAGTAAACCAATAGTATATTTCCAAAATGCTACAAAGTATACTTTAGTAAACTAAAAAGTGGACTAGAAGTATAAAACAAGTAAACTCATAGTATATTTCCAGTATACTATGAAGTATGTTTTTGTAAACTAAAGAGTGGACTACAAGTATAGAACTAGTAAACAGTACAAGTTTACTTGTGGTATACTTGCAGTACAAAATAAAAAATACTAGTTGTATACTCAGAGTTTACTTCTCTTAGACTTAAAGTATACTTTTTATAAACTAAAAGTGGGTCAATTTAGTCACAAGAAGTATTCGATTAGTTTACTTACAAGTATACTGTAAGTACATTGATATCAGTATACTTGGTACACAAAAGTATACTTAAGGGAAAATACTTTAACTTTACGTAAGTATACTTAATAAAATGAACTTGAAGTATACTTCTTTTTGATAAGGGCTCTGATGGGACTGAAAGTTAGACAGGCTACACCTCCTTCACTGTCACTAACAAACAGACATTTGATGAGATTTCTAAATAATGAACGTTAATAAAAATAATTAAAAAAAAGAGCTGAATGTGGGAGCAGATTTTAGCAACACAGAGATACAGAGACACTAAAGTTCCTTCAGTCACCATCACAGAACCATTTTCACCTGGAATCTCTCTCTCTCTCTCTCTCTCTCTCTCTCTCTCTTTTTATTTTATTTTTTTGTCTGTTCTGTTTGCTGAAAACTCATTTGTCCCTGTGGTAAAATGATGAAACAACCAGCCAGAACTAACAGAGCTCGAGCTCTAAGTGGAAAAGACGAATGATAGTGAAGAAAAATGATGGAAGAAAACAGCAGTGTGAACATTTTACATCAATTATAAGGATGTAGTGTTAAAGTAACCTTTCTTCCATAAAGGTCATGACTTTCTAGAGAACGGATTCTTCGTTTGAGCTTTCCTTCGTTTGACGCGAAGTATTACTTTTCAACTTATAACTTTCTGATAGTTGCTGTGTGGCTCGAATGTCTGAAATAAAAAATAAAGCATTATCTTAAAGGTATGGAAGCGTGTTGCTGCCACACACACCCCAAAAAAATCTGTATTATGTAATACTGTGAAAAATTTGTTATAACAATATATTTTCATGTTATTTTGTGGATCGTTTCATCTTATAATGTGATAATTTGGTTTCACGTTATAACGTCATCATTTATATTGCTAAAATGTGAAACTTTTCATGTTTGACTGTGATAACTTTAAACTCATCTATGGTTTGAGTGAAGTGTATGGAGAATAAACTGGGTCATACAGCTCATTTACATGATTTAATCAAGTTCTATTTCATGCTTTGAGTTGAGACATGGCGAGATTCTGCTGTTACTGAACACAGTGGATGACTTCGCAAAAAGTATGTGCACTCTAAGAAGGATTTTAAAGTGCATGGGGCTGTACAGAAGGAAGAATGAGTACATTATTGTAGCTTTAGGGGTACAATGGCTTGTCACTGGATCAGTACCATCTAAGGTGCTTATTTGTACCCTTTATATACCACTTGGGAACATATATGTACGTTTTTGGTCCTAAAAAGGTACACATATGGCCCTTTTCCACTACCCTTTTTCAGCTCACTTCAGCTCGCTTCAGCTCACTTCAGCCCGACACGGCTCGCGTTTCGACTACCTCAGAACAGCACGACTCAGCTCGCTTCAGCCCTGCTTAGCACCCAAAACTCGCACGGTTTTGGAGTGGGGCTGAAGCGAGCCAAACCGAGCTGAGTGAGGCTGGGGGAGTGAGCAGACACTCCCCTGTGCACTGATTGGTGAGGAGGAGTGTCCTCACATGCCCACACACGCCCTGCAAGCACGCTGGGATCTGTAAACACCGCAAACTCGGAAGAAGAAGAATTATGAATTACGAGAATTTCTGAAGCCTTATGCGCCTCGCCTCATCTATACGCTCTTGCCAGTATCTGTTGGCGTTGTCGGTGACAACAAGCCACAGCACCAAGACCAGCAACACTAACGACTCCATGTTTATTGTTTACTATCTGGGTCGTGAGACTACCGCTTAAAAGATCACTGATGTCACTGTTTGCGCCGCTTAACGACATCACGTGACGTCCACCCACTTTCGCTAACGCCACCCAATGTGTCCACCCACTTCCAGCCAGCACGGTTCAGCGCGGTTGTAGTCGAAATGCAACTCCAATAGCCCCACTCAGCTCGACTCAGCCCAACTCAGCCCAACTCAGCACGGCACGGCTCAGCCTGACTCAGCCCAACTCAGCCCAACTCAGCACGGCACGGCTCAGCCCAACTCAGCCCCGTTTGTAGTGGAAAAGCGGCAATAGTTACCTTGAGGTCTAATAATGAGCCATAGGGAGTACATTAGTGTAGATTGTACCTTGTGGGACAGAAATGGGCTCCTACTGTACCCCTTTTTCTGACAGTGTGGTATGTGTGCATTTTAAATTTTGTACTAGAGCTACAAAAAGCTAACTCAGAACTTCCAGTTTCGCCTCATCCTCCGACAGCATTGTGAAGTTGTTCAGTGTTGCAGTCAGGTTTTTGTCGCTGTAACAGAGGCGTGCATTTACGATAACATCGCAGTCAACTTGTATAACACTGTATGCGTTGTTTGAATCAAACAAGAAGATCTGACAACTATATCACTCACTTCTATTCTCATTTTAGGTTAAAATATTTCACATGCTCTGTTTAATTCATGTTACAATCACGGGATGTTCTCGTTGCTAATTCGCCGACTGACACATTCTTGTTTTTTAGGCAGAATCAAGAAAATTTCCTGGTGTTCTTGATTGAGTATTGGGACTTAGAGGGCTGATGACACGAACATGACTCTATGCAATTTCTTAAATAAACTATACAACATGGCAAACATGTTAGATTTCTGTTATAATTACGTGAAAAGAAGCTGTTGTTACGCGAATATCCAACTTTTAATTGCACAGAGCAAGAAAACTGGGTCCGTGGCTCGCTGCCATGTTGTGACGTCAGCAGAAGAACACGTTGCGGTTCACTGGCTGTTCTACTCTGGTTCTACTCAATGGAAATGGCGCATGAAAATGCCAGTGAACTCTCTAGTGCTAGCTCTTCCTCTTCTGGGAGTCTAGAATTGTGTTGATCTCTTTCGAATAGAATCTATGATAGCCTACCCTCTTTACTAGGCGGCAGTTACATGAAAGCCGCAAGCTTTCACAAGCAAATACATGACTGATATCACGCCGACTTTATGATTACATTTATGATTATCATGTAGAATCTATAGCTCTACGTACCTTTATCTTATGTCGTTTCACAACACATGTTCTGACAGGAGGACTGTCTTTGGATCCGGCATAGCTACTAGTAGACCCCCTCCGGAATACTGGCAGTGTTGCCAGATTGGGAGGTTTCCCGCCCAGTTGGGCAGTTTCAAATGCATTTTGTTGGGTTTTGAACATATTTTGGGCTGGAAAACTTCAGCAGTATCTGGCAACAGATACTGCTGAAGTTTTCCAGCCCAAAATATGTTCAAAACCCACCAAAATGCACTTGAAACCGCCCAACTGGGCGGGAAACCTCCCAATCTGGCAACACTGTGTAGGCACTGCTGATGGTAGTAACACACGTTTGTGCTGAACTGAACACCCAAGAGATTCTTTTAAGCTGGGAAGGGTGTCAAAACAATCCAAATCGAAGTGTTCAGAGCACAGGACGGATGTTGGTGAGGGCTCCCACTTGTCACGAGTGCGCCTGACTTGCTTCACCCACTTCGCATGCAGCTCGGGATCTCTGGGAAACTTGAATAAACTTACCCCATCCTTGTGGGTTTTGGAGCAAAAGCCGGCAACACAACGCGAAGGCATAATAACTATATATATATATATATATATATATATATATATATATATATATATATATAATGTATAATAATGTATAATAAAAATACTAATAAAGATAAACTGAACATCTGTCGCATCAACAACAAACTGGTAAGTTAGGAGGAAGGTTCTTTCGCTGACGTCATATAGCTCCTCCTCCTCTTTCGTCTCCTGGGTGCTGCAGCCCCGTCAAATTTGTCCAAATAGCCGCGTTTTTTATCATAACTTGTAAAATAGGCGCCTTCGTGAATTAATATATGGATCATCGCGAATTACTTTTTATGTTATAAAACATCGCCAAAGATGTCAAAAACGTGTCATCAGCACTTTAAAGACACAAAAACACATTTTAAGAAACCCCTACACTCTGCTGTCACTAATCACCAGCCTCAGACTCAGGTAGGGGGTGTGACGTAAGAAAAGAGGACATTTTATTTATTTTTTTCCTGATTACTGTATTAGGTGATCATATTTTAGCCCTCCATTAGTATCACGCTCCATTTCCGTTTAGTTTTTGTCCTGTTTTTGAAGGAAAAAAACCCCCAAATGCTTACAAATGACCCAAAATGTGCTATTTATTTGAATATCCATAAAAATCGAACACAATTCCAGGATCTTATTTGTTATTCCGGGTTGCATTGAGAAAGCAGTGATGTTAATAATGTGTTCCCGGTGTGATGGATCATTATTCAATGTAATAAATGAAGCAAACATCGACAGAGGGCTTCATTAACGTGGTGTGTCCGCAGCGTCCGGCCCATTTACCGCTGCCTTCCCGTCAAATACATGAAAACAACAGATTGTTCAATCATTAGCTTGAGCCGGAGTGATTTCCATCATTACGCAACTCTGTGTTTCAGCAGGATTCCTGTCACTGATAAATCAGGAGGAGAGCATTGTGTGATGAAATAATATCCTTTAGAGAAATTTAAAAATAAATAAATAAATAAAGCATTGCTGGAAAATCAGGATGACGTTTTAAAGCATTTTCACAGAGCGGGTAACTGAATCTCAAGCAGTGATGTTAATAATGTGTTCCCAGTCATTCTTAGAGAATGAGAAAATGCCGACTGAATGGAGAAAGAGTGCGCTAGTACCAATATACAAGAATAAGGGAGATGTACAGAGCTGCAATAATTACAGAGGAATAAAATTGATGAGCCACACCATGAAGCTATGGGAAAGGGTATTGGAGGCGAGATTGAGAAGAGAGGTAGCAATCTGTGAACAGCAGTACGGGTTTATGCCAAGGAAGAGCACGTCGGATGCAATTTTTGCTTTAAGAATGTTAATGGAGACGTACAGGGAAGGCCAGAGAAAGCTACATTGTGTGTTTGTAGACCTGGAGAAGGCATACGATAGAGTGCCGAGAGATGAGTTATGGTATTGTATGAGAAAGAGTGGAGTGAATGAGAAGTATATTAGAGCGGTGCAAGACATGTATGAGAACAGTGAAACAGCAGTGAGGTGTGCAGCTGGAATGACTGAATGGTTCAAGGTGAAGGTGGGACTTCATCTTCTTGCATTCTCTCTTTCTTTCTTGGGCGGCACGGTGGTGTAGTGGTTAGCACTGTCGCCTCACAGCAAGAAGGTTCCAGGTTCGAACCCAGTGTCCGGCGAGGGCCTTCCTGTGTGGAGTTTGCATGTTCTCCCCGTGTCTGCGTGGGTTTCCTCCGGGTGCTCCGGTTTCCCCCACAGTCCAAAGACATGCAGTTAGGTTGGCGTGGGGCGGCCTTGGGCTGAGGTGCCCTTGAGTGAGGTACCGAACCCCTGACTGCTCCCCGGGTGCTCTGGTGTTGCTGCCCATTGCTCTGGGTGTGTGTGTGTGTGTTCACTGCTTCAGATGGGTTAAATGCAGAGGATGAATTTCACTGTGCTTGAAGTGTGCATGTGACAAAAAAGGTTTCTTCTTCTTTCTTTCTTCATTTCTCTTTCTTTCTTGCCCTCTTTCTGACTTTCTTCATTTTTCTTTCTTTTCTTGCATTCCCTCTTTCTTCATTTCTCTTTCTTTCTTTCTTTCTTTCTTTCTTTCTTTCTTTCTTTCTTTCTTTCTTTCTTTCTTTTCTTGCATTCCCTCTTCCTTCCTTCCTTCCTTCCTTCCTTCCTTCCTTCCTTCCTTCCTTCCTTCTTTCTTTCTTTCTTTCTTTCTTTCTTTCTTTCTTTCCCTTTTTGCTTTTTTAAAATCTTTGCTTCTTTATAATCTTTTCTGAATTGTTTTGATTAAACTTTTCAGGTTTTAGTTTTGCTTTTCCCTGCTAAAGTGCTTCTAGTTTGATATTATCACAGGACAGAGCCAACTGGTCGTCTTCAGTCTCCAGCAGAAGAAAGGAAACAGTAAATCAGACGCTGATCTGTAACTCAATAATAAATCAAATGAAGAAGCTAAATCCAATGATCCTGAAATAAAGTTTCCACGGAGCGTAACAGCTCGTCGAAAACACATTTACTCTCAGTAAAGGAGAGACAGATGACAGAGGGGAGGGATATAAATGGACATGTGGTGTTTATAGATCTGAAGGCCCCGCCCTCTTCTCTCTCCCGTGTCATGGCCGTGACTGATGGCTTCTCCGTCCACACCGCTGAAGCTTAATGATGCGACACTGAAACATTCCTGGAAATTCTCTCCTCCTCTGTCTACGCAAACTGAGCCGTGATTACGCAGTGTGCAGCGCACCAGTGACTGCACTACTGTCTCGAAATAATAAAAAACACTCGACACTGCTCACATTAGAGCTCCTGAAGCTTTAATTATAATATAAAAATATCATGACTTTACTATGAGGAACAAAAGAGTCCTACATCCATGTGAGTCAGTGAGTGAGGGAGTCAATGAATCAGTGAATGAGTGAGTGAGTGATTGAGTGAGTGAGTGAGAGAGAGAGTGAGTGAGTCAGTGAATGAGTGAGTCAATGAATCAGTGAATGAGTGAGTGAGTCAATGAGTCAATGAATCAGTGAATAAGTGAGTCAGTCAGTGAGTGAGTCAATGAGTCAGTGAATGAATGACTGTGTCAGTGAGACAGTGAGTGTGTCAGTGAGTGAGTCAATGAATCAGTTAATGATTGAGTGAATGAGTCAGTGAGTGAATGAGTGAGTCAGTGTGAGTGAGTGAATGAGTGAGTCAGTGAGTGTGTGAGTGAGTGAGTCAGTAAGTGAGTGAATGAGTGAGTCAGTGTGAGTGAGTGAGTGAGTGAGTCAGTAAGTGAGTGAATGAGTGAGTGAGTCAGTGTGTGAGTCAGTGAGTGTGTGAGTCAGTGAGTGAGTGAGTGAGTGAATGAGTCTGTGAGTGAATGAGTGATTCAGTGCGAGTGAGTGAATGAGTGAGTCAGTGAGTGTGTGAGTGAGTGAGTCAGTAAGTAAGTGAATGATTCAGTGAGTGAGTGAATGAGTGAGTGTGTGAGTGAGTGAATGTGTGTGAGTGAGTCAGTGAGTGAGTCAGTGAGTGTGTGAGTGAGTGAATGAATGAGTGAGTGAGTCAGTGAGTGAGTGAATGAGTGAGTGAGTCAGTGTGTGTGTGTGAGTGAGTCAGTGAGTGAGTCAGTCAATGAATCAGTGAATGAGTGAGTGTGTGAGTGAGTCAGTCAGTGAGTGAGTGTGTGTGAGTGAGTGAGCGAGTGAGTGAGTGAGTGTGTGAGTGAGTGAGTGAATCAGTGAGTGTGAGTGAGTGAGTGTGAGTGAGGTAATGAGTGTGTGTGAGTGAGTGTGTGAGTGAGTCAGTGAGTGTGAGTGAGTGAGTGACTGAGTGAGTGAGTGTGTCAGTGAGTGAGTGAGTGTGTGTGTGTGAGTGAGTGAGTGAGTGAGTGAGTGTGTGTGTGTGTGTGTGAGAGTCAGTCAGTGTGTGAGTGAGTCAGTGAGTGAGTCAGTGAGTCAGTGTGTGAGTGAGTCAGTGAGTGAGTGAGTGAGTGTGTGTGTGTGTGTGTGTGTGTGTGTGTGTGTGTGTGAGTGAGTCAGTGAGTGTGTGTGAGTCAGTGAGTGTGTGTGTGTGTGTGAGTGAGTGAGTCAATGAATCAGTGAATGAGTGAGTGAGTCAATGAATCAGTGAATGAGTGAGTGTGTGAGTGAGTCAGTGAGTGAGTCAGTGAGTGTAAGTGAATGAGTGAGCGAGTGAGTGAATGAGTGAGTGAGTTAATGAGCGTGAGTGAGTGAGTGAGTGAGTGTGTGAGTCAGTGAGTGTGTGTGAGTGAGTGAGTGTGTGTGTGTGTGTGTGTGTGTGTGTGTGAGTGAGTGTCAGTGAGTGAGTGTCAGTGAGTGAGTGAGTGTGTGTGAGTCAGTGAGTCAGTATGTGAGTGAGTCAGTGTGTGAGTGA